>NC_091995.1:95852087-96106106 GCF_044704955.1 Pristiophorus japonicus
AGGGAGCCCTGCACTGTCAGAGGGGCAGTACTGAGGGAGCGCCGCGCTGTCGGAGGGGCAGTGCTGAGGGAGCGCCGTGCTATCGGAGGGGCAGTGCTGAGGGAGCGCCGTGCTATCGGAGGGGCAGTGCTGAGGGAGCGCCGCACTGTCGGAGGGGCAGTACTGAGGGAGCGCCATGCTGTCGGAGGGGCAGTACTGAGGGAGCGCCATGCTGTCGGAGGGGCAGTACTGAGGGAGCGCCGTGCTGTCAGAGGGGTAGTACTGAGGGAGCAGCGTACTGTCAGAGGGGCAGTACTGAGGGAGTGCCGCACTGTCGAAGGGTCAGTGCTGAGGGAGCCCTGCACTGTCGGAGGGGCAGTACTGAGGGAGCCCTGCACTGTCGGAGGGGCAGTACTGAGGGAGCGCCGCACTGTCGGAGTGGCAGTGCTGAGGGAGCGCCGTGCTATCGGAGGGGCAGTGCTGAGGGAGCGCCGTGCTATCGGAGGGGCAGTGCTGAGGGAGCGCCGCGCTGTCGGTGGGGCAGTGCTGAGGGAGCGCCGCACTGTCGGAGGGGCAGTGCTGAGGGAGCGCCGCACTGTCGGTGGGGCAGTACTGAGGGAGCGCCGCACTGTCGGAGGGGCAGTACTGAGGGAGCGCCGCACTGTCGTAGGGGCAGTACTGAGGGAGCGCCGTGCTGTCAGAGGGGTAGTACTGAGGGAGCAGCGTACTGTCAGAGGTGCTGCATTTCGGATGAGACGTTCAACCGCGATCCCGTCTGCTCTCTCGGGTGGACCTCAAAGATCCCGTGGCACTATTTCGAAGAAGAGCAGGGGAATTATCCCCGCTGTCCTGGGGCCAATATTTTTCCCTCAATCAACATAACATAAAAAAACAGATTATCTGGGTCATTATCACATTGCTGTGTGTTGGAGCTTGCTGTGCGCAAATTGGCTGCCGCGTTTCCCACATTGCAACAGTGACGAGACTCCAAGATTACTTCATTAGCTGTAAAGCACTTTCAGACGTCCAGCAGTTGTGAAAGGCTCTATATAAATGCAAGTCCTTCTTTCTTGAAACGCTGCAGTCCGTGTGGTGAAGGTGCTCCCACAGCACTGTGAGGCTTTGGTCGAAACTGAACGATTCCTCCGCCTTTATTGTTCTGAGTGGTCTCTGCAGCGGTTTGCTCTGACTGAGTGGCCCCTTTTGGGGGCAGTTAAGGTTAAGAGTCAGTCACGCTTGGTGTGGGAATTGGAGTCACGTATAGGCCCGGACCGGGTAAGGACGGCAGATAGTCTTCCCCGACGGGACATTAGTGAACCAGTTGGGTTTTTAGTGACAATCCGACAGCTTCAGGGTCACTTTTACTGATCCCAAATTTTTATTTCCAGATTATTTTAGTTTATTTTAAAAACTGAATTTAATTCCGCAATCGGCCTGGTTGGGATTTGAACCTGTGTTTTCTGGGTTACTGGTCCAGTAACAGAAGCACTGTGTGACCGTACCCCGGTACGAGCTGGATATCGGGACAGCTCTGAGGAGGCAGTAAAGGGTTAATGGTCGGAGTGTACTACTTTTTGGATTTGTCAGTAACTTGCTACTTTTGCTGAGATTAATTTACAGAGAAAGGGAGTGTAGGAGTGATGGGATGGGAATTCTCGGCCGAATCTGGCTTGAGTTCAGGGTCACAGTCGTGACATTCTCCCCACAGCACAACTTTCAAATAAAACGTTGGCTTTTTCCCCCTTCCCTCAATTGCCGTCGGTAGAATAATAATTATCCCCCTGGCAAGAACCTCCCGTCACTGAGGCTTTACCATCGGCAATCAGATCCCTCACACACAACAACAACAACTTGTATTTATATAGCGCCTTTAACGCAGTGAAACGTCCCAAGGTGCTTCACAGGAGTGTTATGAGACAAAACATGTGACACCGAGCCACATAAGTAGAAATTGGGGCAGGTGACCAAAAGCTTGGTCAAAGAGGTCGGTTTTAAGGAGCGTCTTAAAGGAGGAGAGAGAGGTAGAGAGGCGGAGAGGTTTAGGAAGGGAGTTCCAGAGCTTGGGGCCCAGGCAACAGAAGGCACGGCCGCCAATGGTGGAGCGATTATAATCAGGGATGCTCAGGAGGGCAGAATTAGAGGAGCGCAGATATCTCAGGGGGTTGTGGGGCTGGAGGAGATTACAGAGATAGGGAGGGGCGAGGGCCATGGAGGGATTTGAAAACAAGGATGAGAATTTTGAAATCGAGGTGTTGCTTAACCAGAAGCCAATGTAGGTCAGTGAGCACAGGGGGTGATGGGTGAGCGGGACTCGGTGCGAGTTAGGACACAGGGCAGTGAGCACAGGGTGATGGGTGAGTGGGACTCGGTGCGAGTTAGGACACAGGGCAGTGAGCACAGGGGGTGATGGGTGAGTGGGACTGGGTGCGAGTTAGGACACGGGGCAGTGAGCACAGGGGGTGATGGGTGAGCGGGACTCGGTGCGAGTTAGGACATGGGGCAGTGAGCACAGCGGGTGATGGGTGAGCGGGACTCGGTGCGAGTTAGGACACGGGGCAGTGAGCACAGCGGGTGATGGGTGAGCGGGACTCAGTGCGAGTTAGGACACGGGGCAGTGAGCACAGCGGGTGATGGGTGAGCGGGACTCGGTGCGAGTTAGGACATGGGGCAGTGAGCACAGCGGGTGATGGGTGAGCGGGACTCGGTGCGAGTTAGGACATGGGGCAGTGAGCACAGCGGGTGATGGGTGAGCGGGACTTGGTGCGAGTTAGGACACGGGAGGTGATGGGTGAGTGGGACCTCAGAGCACTCGATCCAAGCCAGGGAATGCCCAACTGGGCTGGGGGCCCTGGGTCAAGGTGTGAGAGGTTGGGGGTCACACGGAGGGACTATGGACGGGAATGAGGAATAGCGAGGTGGGAGGGGGAAGTTCTACGCTCCACATGCCCAGCATTGAAGGCTGAGTGGGGTCAGGAATTGAAGCTAGTTCGGGAACCCGAACTCTGGCTCATTATCGCTCTGAGGGTGCTTGACGCAGTGTGTGTGGGAGGGCGGACATTGCCTGCCAATCTGCCCCATTCACATCACACCGAAAGGCTACGTTTAAAGTTTGTTTTAAATACATTTTTCTTAAATTCCGTCTACCCCTCCACAATTGTCTCCTGTCCTCTTTCAAAAGACACCAACTCCTGACGGTGCAGTTCCAAGGCTGATGTTACATGTTCACACTGCAATTTGGCCCTCAGTGTCTCTTCCAGGGCAGGTACAGGGGGTTAGATACAGAGTAAAGCTCCCTCTACACTGTCCCATCAAACACTCCCAGGGCAGGTACAGCACGGGGTTAGATACAGAGTAAAGCTCCCCCTACACTGTCCCATCAAACACTCCCAGGGCAGGTACAGCACGGGGTTAGATACAGAGTAAAGCTCCCCCTACACTGTCCCATCAAACACTCCCAGGGCAGGTACAGCACGGGGTTAGATACAGAGTAAAGCTCCCTCTACACTGTCCCATCAAACACTCCCAGGGCAGGTACAGCACGGGGTTAGATACAGAGTAAAGCTCCCTCTACACTGTCCCATCAAACACTCCCAGGGCAGGTACAGGGGGTTAGATATAGAGTAAAACTCCCTCTACACTGTCCCATCAAACACTCCCAGGGCAGGTACAGCACGGGGTTAGATACAGAGTAAAGCTCCCTCTACACTGTCCCATCAAACACTCCCAGGGCAGGTACAGCACGGGGTTAGATACAGAGTAAAGCTCCCTCTAGACTGTCCCATCAAACACTCCCAGGGCAGGTACAGCACGAGGTTAGATACAGAGTAAAGCTCCCTCTACACTGTCCCATCAAACACTCCCAGGGCAGGTACAGCACGGGGTTAGATACAGGGTAAAGCTCCCTCTACACTGTCCCATCAAACACTCCCAGGGCAGGTACAGTAATCCTTAAACCTCTCCGACTCTCTACCCCTCTCTCCTCCTTTAAGACGCTCCTTAAAACCTACCTCTTTGACCAAGCTTTTGGTCACCTGTCCTGCTATCTCCTTATTCAGCTCGGTGTCAAGTTGTTGATGATTCTTGGCCCTCTGGGCAGAGGCAGAGGCAGTTTCAAACTTGATAATGGCCTCCAAGAACCCAGGACTGCGATCCCTGCGGTTACACTGGCTTCCCGCTCACCCTCCAGCGCTGACCCCACAGTACTCCGAGTGCAGTACTGAGGGAGCGCTGCACTGTCGGAGGGGCAGTGCTGAGGGAGCACCGCACTGTCGAAGGGGCAGTGCTGAGGGAGCGCTGCACTGTCGGAGGGGCCATTTTTGAGACGACACATCTGCCCTCTCAGGTGGCCACTATTTTGAAGAAGAGCAGGGGAGTTCTCCCCGGTGTCCTGGGGCCAATATTTATCCCTCAATCAACGTAACAAAAGCAGATTATCTGGGTCATTGTCACATTGTTGTGTGTGGGAGCTTGCTGTGCGCAAATTGGCTGCCACATTTCCTACATTACAACAGTGACTACACTCCAAAAGTACTTCATTGGCTGTGAAGCCCTTTGGGATATCCTGAGGCTGCGAAAGGCGCTATATAAATGCAAGCCTTTTGGTATTTATATTTCCGCCCGCGTGTGGAGGACAAGATTCCAAATCTCGCTCGGCGCCCGATTGAGCTGGAGAGGCAGAAGTCGGGTGTCGGGAGTCACAGTCCCCCCGGGCAAGGGGGGGGGGACAAACAGGGGGAACACCGGGACCCGAATACTTCCCGCTCCCCCATGCCGGGGGGGCGGGGGGAGATCAGGAGTGAGAATCACAGCCGTGCCTCACCATGGCCCGTCCTGGTAAATCTCTGAGAATCGCACGGCGCAGGAGGAGGCCATTCGGCCCATCGTGTTGTGCCGGCTCTGTGACAGAGCGATCCAATCAGGCCCACTCCCCCCGCTCTTCCCGCCCCCATTCCCGTCCCCATAACCCGGCACATGTCTCCCCTCAAGTATTGCTTTCCGGATTGTGCTTAAAAATCCATCTGGTTCAAGGTATCCCTTCAGAGAGGGAAATCTACCGCCCTTACCCGGTCTGGCCTATATGTGACTCCAGACCCACAGCAGTGTGGTTGACCCTTAACTGCCCCCTGAAATGGCCCAGCGAGACACTCAGTTGTACAAGGCGGCTCGCCACCACCTCCTCAAGAGGCGATTAGGGATGGGCAATAAATGCCGGCCTTGCCAGCGATGCCCACATCCCGTGAACGAACAGATATTCGAAACAAGTCGGGTTGAATTTCAGACTCGATGGTCCGAATGGCCTCCTGTGCGGCAGTGCTCTCTGATTTGTCTAATTCCCGTGGAAGGGTGGAGAGAGGCGGGCAGTTGGGCAGCACTGTGAGATACGAGATCCTTCCTGTGATACAGTCTGTTGCGAAGTGTCTCTGCCTCCATGAGGGGGACAGCAAGTGGCAGAGAGGTTCTGCATTGACCTCCAGGGCCACTGGGCCCTTCTGGGCAGGCACTGGGCAGGAGTTGCAGCAGTCTCCAGGCTTCAACACCACTATTTCAGACTGGTGTGATTCACATGTGATTCCCTATTGCTGAACACACAGAAACATAGAAACATAGAAAGTAGGTGCAGGAGTAGGCCATTCGGCCCTTCGAGCCTGCACCACCATTCAATATGATCATGGCTGATCATTCCCTCAGTACCCCTTTCCTGCTTTCTCTCCATACCCCTTGATCCCTTTAGCCGTAAGGGCCACATCTAACTCCCTTTTGAATATATCTAACGAACTGGCCTCAACAACTCTCTGTGGTAGAGAATTCCACAGGTTCACCACTCTCTGGGTGAAGAAGTTTCTCCTCATCTCGGTCCTAAATGGCTTACCCCTTATCCTTAGACTGTGACCCCTGGTTCTGGACTTCCCCAACATCGGGAACATTCTTCCTGCATCTAACCTGTCCAGTCCCGTCAGAATTTTATATGTTTCTATGAGATCCCCTCTCATTCTTCTAAATTCCAGTGAATATAAACCTAATCGATCCAGTCTCTCCTCATATGTCAGTCCCGCCATCCCGGGAATCAGTCTGGTGAACCTTCGCTGCACTCCCTCAACAGCAAGAACGTCCTTCCTCAGATTAGGAGACCAAAACTGAACACAATATTCCAGGTGTGACCTCACCAAGGCCCTGTACAACTGCAGTAAGACTTCCCTGTTCCTATACTCAAATCTCCTCGCTATGAAGGCCAACATACCATTTGCCTTCTTCACCGCCTGCTGTACCTGCATGCCCACTTTCAATGACTGATGTACCATGACACCCAGGTCTCGTTGCACCTCCCCTTTTCCCATCGAGCCTGTGCCGGCTCTGTGAAGGATCAGTGGTGCTCAGTCCCCACAGCCCTGCTGCTTGACCATAACCCTGCCCGTTCCCCATCCTCCAGTACCCGCCCAACACCCGACATCGGCTCCCACCACCTTTCCAGGTCGATGTTCCCGATCCCGATAACTCTCTGACTGAAAACATTTCTCCTCATCTCCCCTCTAGATCTTTTGCCAGTGATTTTGAATCCGTGACCCCTGGTTACTGACCCACTCGCCATAGAGAATAGATTTTCTCTCTCTCCTTTATCAAAAGCCCTCATCATCCTGAAAACCTCGATTAGTCACCTCTTCACCTTCTCTGTTCCAAGGAGAACTGTCCTAACTTTACCAACCTTCCTCATAACTGAAGGCCCTCGTCCCCAGTAACATCCTGGGAAACCTCCTCTGTACCCTTTCTAAGGCTGTTACATCTTTCCTGGAGTGTTGAGCCCAGAATTGTCCACAATAATCCAGTGAGACCGAACCAGCGATTTCTGAACTTCCAGCCTGATCGCATTGTTGCTTATAATGCTGCTAAAAGGGGGAAAATAAATGCATTTTTACAGAACTTTTCACAACCTCAGGACGTCCCAAAGAATTTTATAGTCAATGAAGCTGTGTCAGCTGTGGCTCAGTGGGCAGCGCGCTCGCCTCGGAGTCAGAAGGTCGTGGGTTCACGTCGCACTCCAGAGACTTGAACACAAAATTCTAAGCTGACAGTCCCAGTGCAGTACTGGGGGAGTGCCACACTGTCGGAGGGGCAGTACTGAGGGAGTGCCGCACTGTTGGAGGGGCAGTACTGAGGGAGTGCCGCACTGTCGGAGGGGCAGTACTGAGGGAGTGTCGCACTGTTGGAGGGGCAGTACTGAGGGAGCGCCGCACTGTCGGAGGGGCAGTGCTGAGGGAGCGCCGCACTGTCGGAGGGGCAGTACTGAGGGAGTGCCGCACTGTCGGAGGGGCAGTACTGAGGGAGTGCCGCACTGTCGGAGGGACAGTACTGAGGGAGCGCCGCACTGTCGGAGGGGCAGTGCTGAGGGAGCACCGCACTGTCAGAGGGGCAGTACTGAGGGAGTGCCGCACTGTCAGAGGGGCAGTACTGAGGGAGTGCCGCACTGTCGGAGGGGCAGTGCTGAGGGAGTGCCGCACTGTCGGAGGGACAGTACTGAGGGAGTGCCGCACTGTCAGAGGGACAGTACTGAGGGAGTGCCGCACTGTCGGAGGGACAGTACTGAGGGAGCGCCGCACTGTCAGAGGGGCAGTGCTGAGGGAGCACCGCACTGTCAGAGGGGCAGTACTGAGGGAGTGCCACACTGTCAGAGGGGCAGTACTGAGGGAGTGCCGCACTGTCGGAGTAGCAGTACTGAGGGAGCGCCGCACTGTCGGAGGGGCAGTACTGAGGGAGCGCCGCACTGTCGGAGGGGCAGTACTGAGGGAGCGCCGCACTGCTAGAGGTACCGTCTTTCAGATGAGACGTTAAACCGAGGCCCCGTCTGCTCTCTCAGGTGGATGTAAAAGATCCCATTGCACTATTTCGAAGAAGAGCAGGGGAGTTCTCCCCGGTGTCCTGGGGCCAATATTTATCCCTCAATCAACATCACTAAAACAGATTATCTGGGTCATTATCACATTGCTGTGTGTGGGAGCTTGCTGTGCGCAAATTGGCTGCTGCGTTTCCCACATTACAACAGTGACTACACTCCAAAAATACTTCATTGGCTGTAAAGCAGTTTGGGACGTCCGGTGGTCGTGAAAGGCGCTATATAAATCCAAGTCTATCTTTCTTTTGAAGTGTGGTCACTGTTGTAACTCCCCTCTCCTGTCTCACTTTAGCTGGTGGAGCGATCCACTGCCTGGACCCCACACCCCAGAACATCAGAAATAGGAGCAGGAGTTGGCCATTCGGCCCCTCGAGCCTGCTCCGCCATTTAATAAGATCATGGCTGATGTTTCACCTCAACTGTGGCACAGTGGTTCTGTTACTGGACCAGTAATCCAGGGGCCGGGACTAATGATCCGGAGACATAAGTTCAAATCCCACCACGGCAGCTGGGGAATTTAAATTCAGTTCATTAAATAAATCTGGATTTTTCTTTTTTAAAGC
Source organism: Pristiophorus japonicus (assembly GCF_044704955.1). Taxonomy (NCBI): domain Eukaryota; kingdom Metazoa; phylum Chordata; class Chondrichthyes; family Pristiophoridae; genus Pristiophorus; species Pristiophorus japonicus. The sequence continues at coordinate 95,860,515 of NC_091995.1, forward strand.
TAGTAATGGTGACCATGAGTGTTGTTAAAAACCCATCCGGTTCACTAATGTCCTTTAGGGAAGGAAATCTGCTGCCCTTACCCGGTCTGGCCGATATGTGACTCCAGACCCACAGCGATGTGGTTGGCTCTTAACTGCCCTCTGGAATGGCCCAGTGACACACTCAGTTGTACAAGGCGGCTCACCACCACCTCCTCGAGGGTGATTAGGGATGGGCAATAAATGCTGGCCTTGCCAGCGATGCCCACGTCCCGAGAATGAATTATTTTTAAACTCCACTTTCCTGCCCGATCCCCATATCCCTCAATTCCCCTCGAGTCCAAACATCTTTCGAGCCCAGCCTTGGATTTCTCTCTCATCCTCACCAACACACTTTCCCTTTCCGCAAGAGCCTCCTCAACACTTTACTCTCTGGCTCCGCCTTTAGTCTTCGCCATATTTACTTTCCTCACTCCATTCTCCGATGTGAAGACCCTCTGGACATTTGCCACATTGGCACGAATATAAATTGTTAATGTGACTGTAGGACAAACCTCTGCTATTTTATCAAAGCTCAAATGGCAGTGTACAGATATCTCCCTGAGGGAGAGGGGACTGAGAGACACCAGTCAGTGTACAGATATCTCCCTGAGGGAGAGGGACTGAGAGACACCAGTCAGTGTACAGATATCTCCCTGAGGGAGAGGGACGGAGAGACACCAGTCAGTGTACAGATATCTCCCTGAGGGAGAGGGGACTGAGAGACACCAGTCAGTGTACTGATATCTCCCTGAGGGAGAGGGACTGAGAGACACCAGTCAGTGTACAGATATCTCCCTGAGGGAGAGGGGACTGAGAGACACCAGTCAGTGTACAGATATCTCCCTGAGGGAGAGGGGACTGAGAGACACCAGTCAGTGTACAGATATCTCCCTGAGGGAGAGGGGACGGAGAGACACCAGTCAGTGTACAGATATCTCCCTGAGGGAGAAGGGACTGAGAGACACCAGTCAGTGTACAGATATCTACCTGAGGGAGAGGGGACTGAGAGACACCAGTCAGTGTACAGATATCTCCCTGAGGGAGAGGGGACTGAGAGACACCAGGCAGTGTACAGATATCTCCCTGAGGGAGAGGGGACTGAGAGACACCAGTCAGTGTACAGATATCTCCCTGAGGGAGACGGACTGAGAGACACCAGTCAGTGTACAGATATCTCCCTGAGGGAGAGGGACTGAGAGACACCAGGCAGTGTACAGATATCTCCCTGAGGGAGAGAGGACTGAGAGACACGTCAGTGTACAGATATCTCCCTGAGGGAGAGAGGGACTGAGAGACACCAGTCAGTGTACAGATATCTCCTTGAGGGAGAGAGGGACTGAGAGACACCAGTCAATGTACAGATATCTCCCTGAGGGAGAGAGAGGGAGAGAGAGAGGGAGACTGAGAGACACCAGTCAGTGTACAGATATCTCCCTGAGGGAGAGGGGACTGAGACACACCAGTCACTGTACAGATATCTCCCTGAGGGAGAGGGGACGGAGAGACACCAGTCACTGTACAGATATCTCCCTGAGTAAGAGGGACTGAGAGACACCAGTCTGTGTACAGACATCTCCCTGAGGGAGAGAGGACTGAGAGACACGTCAGTGTACAGATATCTCCCTGAGGGAGAGAGGGACTGAGAGACACCAGTCAGTGCACAGATATCTCCCTGAGGGAGAGGGACTGAGAGACACCAGTCACTGTACAGATATCTCCCTGAGTAAGAGGGACTGAGAGACACCAGTCAGTGTACAGATATCTCCCTGAGGGAGGGGGGACAGAGAGACACCAGTCAGTGTACAGATATCTCCCTGACGGAGAGGGACTGAGAGACACCAGTCACTGTACAGATATCTCCCTGAGGGAGAGGGGACTGAGAGACACCAGTCACTGTACAGATATCTCCCTGAGGGAGAGAGGACTGAGAGACACCAGGCAGTGTATACATATCTCCCTGAGTGGGAGGGACTGAGAGACACCAGTCACTGTACAGATATCTCCTGAGGGAGAAGGGACTGAGAGACACCAGTCAGTGTACAGATATCTCCCTGAGGGAGAGGGACTGAGAGACACCAGTCAGTGTACAGATATCTCCCTGAGGGAGAGGGGACTGATAGACACCAGTCAGTGTACAGATATCTCCCTGAGGGAGAGGGACTGATAGACACCAATCAGTGTACAGATATCTTCCTGAGGGAGAGGGGACTGAGAGACACCAGTCAGTGTACAGATATCTCCCTGAGGGAGAGAGGACTGAGAGACACCAGTCAGTGTACAGATATCTCCCTGAGGGAGAGAGGACTGAGAGACACCAGTCACTGTACAGATATCTCCCTGAGGGAGAGAGGACTGAGAGACACCAGGCAGTGTATACATATCTCCCTGAGTGGGAGGGACTGAGAGACACCAGTCACTGTACAGATATCTCCTGAGGGAGAAGGGACTGAGAGACACCAGTCAGTGTACAGATATCTCCCTGAGGGAGAGGGACTGAGAGACACCAGTCAGTGTACAGATATCTCCCTGAGGGAGAGGGGACTGATAGACACCAGTCAGTGTACAGATATCTCCCTGAGGGAGAGGGACTGATAGACACCAATCAGTGTACAGATATCTTCCTGAGGGAGAGGGGACTGAGAGACACCAGTCAGTGTACAGATATCTCCCTGAGGGAGGGGGGACAGAGAGACACCAGTCAGTGTACAGATATCTCCCTGACGGAGAGGGACTGAGAGACACCAGTCACTGTACAGATATCTCCCTGAGGGAGAGGGGACTGAGAGACACCAGTCACTGTACAGATATCTCCCTGAGGGAGAGAGGACTGAGAGACACCAGGCAGTGTACAGATATCTCCCTGAGGGAGAGGGACTGAGAGACACCAGTCAGTGTACAGATATCTCCCTGAGGGAGAGGGGACTGATAGACACCAGTCAGTGTACAGATATCTCCCTGAGGGAGAGGGACTGATAGACACCAATCAGTGTACAGATATCTTCCTGAGGGAGAGGGGACTGAGAGACACCAGTCAGTGTACAGATATCTCCCTGAGGGAGAGAGGACTGAGAGACACCAGTCAGTGTACAGATATCTCCCTGAGGGAGAGAGGACTGAGAGACACCAGGCAGTGTATACATATCTCCCTGAGGGAGAGGGGACTGAGAGACACCAGTCAGTGTACAGAAGCTCCCTGAGGGAGAGGGGACTGAGAGACACTAGTCTGTGTACAGATATCTGGCTTCCTTTGGATAAAAATAGACAGCAGTTGCGATGAGCCTTTCTGCCCGGTTTATGGGATGACACACAGGCCCTGCCTGTGTAGGGTTGTGTTTGTATAGTCTACCAGGCTACGATGAGCCGACCCAACCCACCCTGCTTCAGGAAGCTTGGCTATATTCAAGCTTTTACATGCTTGATTTAAATGTCTATGTATTCATTGCGCGTTGCCTGTTTGTCTGGAATCTGGATTTGGGTCTGAGGTGGAGTCCACGTCCTGGTTTGAGACTGGCGTTAGGTCTGGGTCTGACGTCTGGGGCTGGGAGGACGTCCCAAAGTGCTTTACAGCCAATGAAGTACTTTTTGGAGTGTAGTCACTGTTGCAATGTGGGAAACGCGGCAGCTAATTTGCGCACAGCAAGCTCCCACACACAGCAATGTGATGAGCTGATAATCTGTTTTTGTTATGTTGATTGAGGGATAATTATTGGCCCTCGGACACTCGGGGAGAACTCCCCTGCTCTTCTTCGAAATAGTGCCTTGGGTAATTTCACATCCACTGTACAGAGCCTCAGTTTGACATCTTATCCAAAAGACAGCACCTCTAACAGTGCGACACTCCCTCAGCACCGCCCCTCCGACAGCACGGCGTTCCCTCAGTACTGCCCCTCCGACAGTGCGGCGCTCCCTCAGTACTGCCCCTCCGACAGCACGGCGTTCCCTCAGTACTGCCCCTCCGACAGCACGGCGTTCCCTCAGTACTGCCCCTCCGACAGTGCGGCGTTCCCTCAGTACTGCCCCTCCGACAGTGCGGCGCTCCCTCAGTACTGCCCCTCCGACAGCACGGCGTTCCCTCAGTACTGCCCCTCCGACAGCACGGCGTTCCCTCAGTACTGCCCCTCCGACAGCACGGCGTTCCCTCAGTACTGCCCCTCCGACAGTGCGGCGCTCCCTCAGTACTGCCCTCCGACAGTGCGGCACTCCCTCAGTACTGCCCCTCCGACAGTGAGGCGCTCCCTCAGTACTGCCCCTCCGACAGTGCGGCACTCCCTCAGTACTGCCCCTCCGACAGTGAGGCGCTCCCTCAGTACTGCCCCTCCGACAGTGCGGCACTCCCTCAGTGCTGCCCCTCCGACAGTGAGGCGCTCCCTCAGCACTGCTCCTCCGACAGTGCGGCGCTCCCTCAGTACTGCCCCTCCGACAGTGCGGCGCTCCCTCAGTACTGCCCCTCCGACAGTGCGGCGCTCCCTCAGTACTGCCCCTCCGACAGTGCGGCTCTCCCTCAGTACTGCCCCTCCGACAGTGCGGCGCTCCCTCAGTACTGCCCCTCCGACAGTGCGGCACTCCCTCAGTACTGCCCCTCCGACAGTGCGGCGCTCCCTCAGTACTGCCCCTCCGACAGTGCGGCACTCCCTCAGTACTGCCCCTCTGACAGTGAGGCGCTCCCTCAGCACTGCTCCTCCGACAGTGCGGCGCTCCCTCAGTACTGCCCTCCGACAGTGCGGCGCTCCCTCAGTACTGCCCCTCCGACAGTGCGGCGCTCCCTCAGTACTGCCCCTCCGACAGTGCGGCTCTCCCTCAGTACTGCCCCTCCGACAGTGCGGCGCTCCCCCAGTACTGCACTGGGCGTTTCAGTCTGGATTGTGGGCTCAAGTCACTGGAGTGGGACTTGAACCCACGACCTTCCCATTTGAGGGCGAGGGTGCAGGGTGCAGCTTCGGGTGTGGAGGAAGGAAAAACTGAAGCAATGAGGAGTTGTGTAGCTGTGAACTCCTGGCGGATTGAGTTGGAGTCGGAGGCGATGTGGTGAGCTTTTAGTTCAGTGCCGTGAAGCAGCAAGGTGGAGGGATCAGTGTGTGGAGGGTGACAGATTGTGCAGGGCGGGGCGAAGGAGAGCTGAGCTGAAGCAGTTAGAAACATGGATCTGAACACCCAAGTTCATGGAGCTCGGACTCTGTCTGAACCTGCACACTGACTGTGAAGGTCTGCCACATACTTGGAACATGGGATACCGTTCGTAAACCCAATGTCGCAATTTGCAATCTCAGAAATGGCAACGTGTCACGTGTAATTGTGTTCCCCACATTACAGCAGGGACCGCACTGAAAGTACTTCATTGGCTGTAAAGCGCTTTGGGACATCCTGAGGTGGTGATAGGTGCTATATAAATGCAAGTCTTTTGAACAGGATTGGCGGGCAATGGTTTTCAAACGTCGCTTCAAAACAAAGACCAACTTTAGAGTGTAGTCACTGTTGTAATATGGGAAACGCGGCAACCAATTTGCGCACAGCAAGCCCCCACAAATGTGATAATCTGTTACAGTGATTTTGAATGAGGTATAAATATTGGCCCGAGGAAACCGAGGAAAACTCCCCTGCTCTTCGGAATAGTGGCCGTGGGATCTTTTACATCCACCTGAGAGAGCAGACAGGGCCTCGGTTTAACGTCTCATCCCAAAGACGGTACCTCCGACAGTGCGGCGCTCCCTCAGTACTGACCCTCCGACAGTGCGGCGCTCCCTCAGTACTGCCCCTCCGACAGTGCGGCACTCCCCCAGTACTGCCCCTCCGACAGTGCAGCGCTCCCTCAGCACTGCCCCTCCGACAGTGCAGCACTCCCTCAGTACTGCCCCTCCGACAGTGCGGCACTCCCTCAGCACTGCCCCTCCGACAGTGCGACGCTCCCTCAGCACTGCCCCTCCGACAGTGCGGCACTCCCTCAGCACTGCCCCTCCGACAGTGCGGCGCTCCCTCAGCACTGCCCCTCCGACAGTGCGGCGCTCCCTCAGCACTGCCCCTCCGACAGTGCGGCGCTCCCTCAGTACTGCCCCTCCGACAGTGCGGCGCTCCCTCAGCACTGCCCCTCCGACAGTGCGGCGCTCCCTCAGTACTGCACGGGGAGTGTCAGCCTGGATTTTTGTGCTCAAGTCCCTGGAGTGGGACTTGAACCTACAACTTCCTGACTGAGAGGTGAGAGAGAATCTGTCTGACACCAGACCTCCCCCTATCTTACCTCCTGGGTCCCTTCCCTGCTCTTTGGTACCAATGGGAACCAGAAAGGTGTTTCTGCATGTGTATTGTCACTGCCTCTGTGTCCTTTCTATATGGTTAGGGTAGAGTATCATGGGACCATACAATCGCACAGCACAGAAAGAGGCCATTGGGCCCATCGAGCCTGTGCCGGCTCTGTGACAGAGCGATCCAATCAGTCCCATTCCCCCCGCTCTTTCCCCCACAGCCCTGTGAATGTTTCCCCTTCCAGTATTTATCCAATTCCCGGTTTGAAAGTCACTATTGAATCTGCTCCCACCGCCCTTTCAGGCAGCGCGTTCCCGATCACAACAACTCGCTGTGTAAACACATTCTCCTCTTCTCCCCCTCTGGTTCCATCGCCGATTACCTTAAACCCATGTCCCTCTGGCCACCGACCCTCCTGCTCCTGAGAACAGGTTCTCCCCGATTTACTCTATCAAAAAACCCCTGTGTTTTTGAACACCTCGATCAAATCTCCCCTTAACCTTCTCTGCTCGGAGGAGGACAACCCCAACTTCTCCAGTCTTTTCCTGACGGAGTAAAATATTTGCAGGGCTGTGGGGAAAGAGCGGGTGGAGCGAGATTAATTACTTAGCTCCACCAAAGAGCCGGTACAGGCACGATGGGCCGAATGGCCACCTCCTTGCCTCTGAGTCAGAAGGTTGTGGGTTCAAGTCCCACTCCTGGGACTCGAGCACACAAAAAAAATCTAGGCTGACTCTCCCAGTGCAGTACTGAGGGAGCGCCGCACTGTCGGAGGGGCAGTACTGAGGGAGTGCCGCACTGTCGGAGGGGCAGTACTGAGGGAGCGGCGCACTGTCGGAGGGGCAGTACTGAGGGAGCGGCGCACTGTCGGAGGGGCAGTACTGAGGGAGCGCCGCACTGTCGGAGGGGCAGTACTGAGGGAGCGCCGCACTGTTGGAGGGGCAGTACTGAGGGAGCGCCGCACTGTTGGAGGGGCAGTACTGAGGGAGCGCCGCACTGTTGGAGGGGCAGTACTGAGGGAGCGCCGCACTGTCGGAGGGGCAGTGCTGAGGGAGCGCTGCACTGTCGGAGGGGCAGTACTGAGGAAGCGCCTCACTGTCGGAGGGGCAGTACTGAGGGAGCGCCGCACTGTCGGAGGGGCAGTACTGAGGGAGCGCCGCACTGTCGGAGGGGCAGTACTGAGGGAGCGCCGCACTGTCGGAGGGGCAGTACTGAGGGAGCGCCGCACTGTTGGAGGGGCAGTACTGAGGGAGCGCCGCACTGTTGGAGGGGCAGTACTGAGGGAGCGCCGCACTGTCGGAGGGGCAGTGCTGAGGGAGCGCCGCACTGTCGGAGGAGCAGTACTGAGGGAGCGCCGCACTGTTGGAGGGGCAGTACTGAGGGAGCGCCGCACTGTTGGAGGGGCAGTGCTGAGGGAGCGCCGCACTGTCGGAGGGGCAGTACTGAGGGAGCGCCTCACTGTCGGAGGGGCAGTACTGAGGGAGCGCCGCACTGTCGGAGGGGCAGTGCTGAGGGAGCGCTGCACTGTCGGAGGGGCAGTACTGAGGGAGCGCCTCACTGTTGGAGGGGCAGTACTGAGGGAGCGCCGCACTGTCGGAGGGGCAGTACTGAGGGAGCGGCGCACTGTCGGAGGGGCAGTACTGAGGGAGCGCCGCACTGTCGGAGGGGCAGAACTGAGGGAGCGCCGCACTGTTGGAGGGGCAGTACTGAGGGAGCGCCCGCACTGTCGGAGGGGCAGAACTGAGGGAGCGCCGCACTGTCGGAGGTGCCGTCTTTCGGATGAGACGTTAAACCGAGGCCCAGTCTGCTCTCTCAGGTGGACGTAAAAGATCCCAGGGGCACTATTTCGAAGAAGAGCAGGGAGTTCTCCCCGGTGTCCTGGGGCCAATATTTATCCCTCAACCAACATCACTAAAACAGATTATCCGGTCATTATCACATTGCTGTGTGTGGGAGCTTGCTGTGCGCAAATTGGCTGCTGCGTTTCCTACATTACAACAGTAACTACACTCCAAAAGTACTTCATTGGCTGTAAAGCGCTTTGGGATATCCAGTGGTCGTGAAAGGCGCTATATAAATGCAAGTCTTTCTCTCTCTCTCTCTCTCTCTCTATTTTCTGTGCTGTCTCGTTCCACGATTGTGTGAGTTGAAGTTGGGGGACAGTGTTTGAAACCTGTGATGTTTTTGTGTTGGTGGCAGGTTGCTGAATGAGAATGACAAAGCGGACCGTTTGGTGGAGGAGGCGGAGCGCCTTCGGTCGCAGCACAAGAAGGACCACCCCGACTACAAATACCAGCCACGGCGACGCAAGAACATGAAGCCTGGGCAGGGGGATGGCGAGACACACCCTGAAGACAGCCATCTGTCCGCCGTGCAGCCCCACTACAAGGCCGTGCCCCAGGACCGTGGCCGCGCGGTGGGCAGCTCCCCGCTGTCGGAGGGACACGGCGAACACGCAGGTGACACCCCCCCCCCCCGCGCCTCTCCGCACTCGCACTCGCTCCCCTCGACCCTTCCGAACATCGCGCGTCCAACAACCAGGGGGGGGGCGGGGGGAGGGCACTGAGGACAGACTCATCGTTCTCTGCCCTCTTTCCCCCCCCACCCCCCGGGATCTCGTCTCCCCCCCCCCCCCCCCCCCCCCCCCCCAAAAAAAGTGCGACTAACACTTGGCGGGAGAAATTCGGTCGCGGCTCTCTTGCGCCGTTAATCCAGGCGGGGCGGTACTTTTGGCGCCTGAAAATGTTTGCGCCTCCCGCCCAGAAATTGGTCAGAATTGGGCGAGGAGCTGACAGGGGGGCGCTAAATCAGCCGTTGTACTCCAGAGCTGGGGCGGGGGACGATAACAAAAGTTTGGTCGGTACAATTTGCGGGCCCATTGCGTATGCGCGGAACTCCGAATCAGATCCCGGGAAAGGCCGAGTCTTAAAGACGCGGCACAGTAATGCACCCATGACAGTTTTCAAAACCACTTGTTTCCGCCCGCACCGTTATGTCTGTCTGCCGCTGCAAACTGGGAGGCTCACGCAGCGTGCTGTGTGTAAACCTCGCACTGACTGTGACCTCGGGGGCTCACGCACCGTGCTGTGTGTAAACCTCGCACTGACTGTGACCTCGGGGGCTCACGCAGCGTGCTGTGTGTAAACCTCGCACTGACTGTGACTGAGACTCACACCGTGCTGTGTGTAAACCTTACACTGACTGTGACCTCGGGGGCTCACACACCATGCTGTGTGTAAACCTCACACTGACTGTGACCTCGGGGGCTCACGCACCGTGCTGTGTGTAAACCTCGCGCTGACTGTGACCTCGGGGGCTCACGCACCGTGCTGTGTGTAAACCTCACACTGACTGTGACCTCGGGGGCTCACGCACCGTGCTGTGTGTAAACCTCGCGCTGACTGTGACCTCGGGGGCTCACGCAGCGTGCTGTGTGTAAACCTCGCACTGACTGTGACCTCGGGGGCTCACGCACCGTGCTGTGTGTAAACCTCGCACTGACTGTGACCTCGGGGGCTCACGCACCGTGCTGTGTGTAAACCTCGCACTGACTGTGACCTCGGGGGCTCACGCACCGTGCTGTGTGTAAACCTTGCACTCACTGTGACCTCGGGGGCTCACGCACCGTGCTGTGTGTAAACCTCGCACTGACTGTGACCTCGGGGGCTCACGCACCGTGCTGTGTGTAAACCTCGCACTGACTGTGACCTCGGGGGCTCACGCAGCGTGCTGTGTGTAAACCTCGCACTGACTGTGACCTCGGGGGCTCACGCACCGTGCTGTGTGTAAACCTTACACTGACTGTGACCTCGGGGGCTCACGCACCGTGCTGTGTGTAAACCTCACACTGACTGTGACCTCGGGGGCTCACGCACCGTGCTGTGTGTAAACCTCGCACTGACTGTGACCTCGGGGGCTCACGCACCGTGCTGTGTGTAAACCTCGCACTGACTGTGACCTCCCAGGGAAGCACTTCCTTATCCCTTTAATTAGCCGCCAGTTAACGAATCTGCAAGCCCGGACTCGCTGTTTTTCCAGATGTTGTTCTCGGCGGGCGCTCAATGAGGCGTGACACCGAACTTACCGACCGGGACGCGAGCGTGGGCGTTGCACCAGGAATACGTCAGGATCGGAGCGATCGGCAGCAGCCGGGCGCTAGCGGTTTGCGCCCCCGGGGAGCAACGAATGAATTTTCAGTCAGGGCGCTTAACACTGCGCGCCCGGTCGCTAAGCTCTAATGCTCGCATTATCGCCTCCTCTGGCCGCTAACTGAGGCGTTAGACAACCAAATATCCAGCCCCATATCTTCCCCCATTCCCTTCCCGCTCCTGCGATTATCTCCGGCTGACACATCGGTGGTTGAGAGCTGGTTAGGACGCTCAGAGTGTCGGACAAGACACTTTCTCTGAACTCCGTTGATCGCTCACAGATGTGAATTCCTCGGGCTGGTTTTCCGGTGTGGCGGATTGTGGGCCGGTAAAGTTTGGCGCCTCAGTCAGCAATATTGGGCCGCGGGGCTCTGAGTGTGGGACGTGGCGCGAAGGGAGGCGATGCACACCGGCTGAGCGTGCGCGAGGCCCCGGGGAGAGCAAAAAAAACTGAAATAAAACCATCAAATACATTCCCAATTACTTTAAAACTTCATAGCCACAACATAAATCGCAAAGAAAAACCCGACCACACTCACCCGAGGTGGCTACAGCCCGTTTCCCCGGGCGGTCCCAGCAGGGGGCGCTACACACCGGCTCGCCTCTCCCGGGCGGTAACTCCCCGCGTACCGCCGATACTGGCTCCGAATATCCCGGCGGGGCGCTGGAGGCTGGCTGCCCGCTCGGAGGAGCTCACCGCCGCCATTGCCGCCCCTCAGGGTCGCTAATCGGGGCGGCAACAAGCGGAAATTCCAGCCCCTTATCTTAGTAAAGGCGCAGATAGGCCAACACGCGAGGAGGACATTCGGCCCATTGTTCCCGCTCCACGCTGGAACTCTCGTCTCCCAGTGACCTGCTCTATCCTCGTACCCTTCAACATTTATCTTCAAGTGTTTATTGAATTCACTCCGAACTCTGCTTCAGGAGCCTCTTGTGCTGATGGAACCACCTTCTGACGCAACTTTGGGTGAAAACATTCTTTAACATCTCTCTTTCTGCTTCTAGTTTCATCCCGGGTCTCTGACCCTTGTTACCACTTCACCAACCGGTGGAACTTTTTAAAAACTTTTGCTCCCCTTCCAGACACTTACTGCAGCGAATACTGCCCCAGTGTTTAGAGTCTCCCATAACAGTATCTTCTGATCCTTGTTACGGATCCCAGAGAATCTCCATGGCAACTTTCCCATGGCTCCAACACCCTTCCCATAACGGCTTGGCTAAAACTGCAGACTGCACCACCAACTACCACCATTCGAATATAAGAATCAGGAGCAGGAGTCGGCCATTCGGCCCCTCGAGCCTGCTCCGCCATTCAATGAGATCACGGCTGATCTTCCACCTCAACTCCACTTTCCCGCTCGATCCCTCGATTCCACCCTAGGGTCCAAAAATCTATCGTTCTCAGCCTTGAATATACTCAAAGACTGAGCCTCCACAGTTCTCTGGGGCAGAGAATTCCAGAGATTCACCACCCTCTGAGTGAAGAAATTTCTCCTCATCTCAGTCCTAAATGGCCGACCCCTTATCCTGAGACTGTGACCCCTGGTTCTAGACTCCCCAGCCCGGGGGAAACATCCTCCCTGCATCTACCCTGTCAAGCCCCTTCAGAATGAATGCATTTTAATGAGATCGCCTCTCATTCTTCCAAACTTTAGAGAGTAGAGGCCCATTCTACTCAATACCTCGACTGATACACAGATTTGCACCCCCAGATCTCTCTCCCTCCACTCCATTCAAAACTGATTGATTTATTTGTATCCTTCATTCCAAAAGGTGCAGCGTTTTGAATTTATCGGTACTGAACTTTGCCTAATTTACGCGTCTGTGAACCGTCTTGGGATGTTGTTCTGAATTAAGGGTGCTATATAAATGCAGGTTGTTGTTGAACTGCACTTGCCCCATATTTGCCCACTCTAACGTGCCCACACCCTGCTGTCATCTCCCCGGATTCTCCCTCCGCTCCGTAATCTGTCGGCAAGTAGTGATATCAATTCCCGCGGAGCCGCCGTCTGACGTCCCTTTCTTGTTTTTCTCCTCCCTTTGCGCAGGCCAGAACCACGGCCCCCCGACACCTCCCACCACCCCCAAGACGGAGATGCAGCCGGGGAAGGCGGAGGGCAAGCGGGACGGGCGGCCGTTGGTGGAGGGTGGCAAGCCACACATCGACTTTGGCAACATGGACATCGGGGACCTGAGCCACGACGTGATGTCCAACATGGAGACCTTTGACGTGCACGAGTTCGACCAGTACCTGCCGCCCAATGGCCACCCGGGCCACGGCCAGTCGCTGGGGGCGGGGCCCTACGCCGCAAATTACGGGCTGGGGGGCGCGCTGAGCGGTGCGGGGGCGCACTCCGCCTGGATCGCCAAGCAGCACAGCGGGGGGGGGTCGTCGGCCGCGGCCTCGGCTGCCGCTGCCCCCTCCGAGCCCAAGACCCAGATCAAGACGGAGCAGGCCCACCCGGGCCACTACGCAGATCAGCAGCACTCGTCGGCCCAGATCACCTACACCTCCTTGAGCCTCCCTCACTACGGCTCGGCCTTCCCCAGCATCACCCGCTCCCAGTTCGACTACCCCGAGCACCAGCCCTCGGGCTCCTACTACAGTGCCTCCGGCCAGGCCTCCGGCCTCTACACTGCCTTCTCCTACATGGGCGCCTCACAACGCCCGCTCTACACGTCCATCGGAGACCCGAGCTCGGTCCCCCAGTCCCGAAGCCCCACCCACTGGGAGCAACCGGTCTACACGACTCTCACCCGGCCCTAATACCACTCCCCCCACCCCCTCCCCCTGCCCAGAGTTCGAGGACCCAACGGGACTTGTTTTTTTTTTTTCCTTTCTAAAACCAAAGGACCAGAAGTAAAAAAAAAATAAAATCCAATCTACACGTACGGTTCCGAAGATCGAGCATGCTAACGAGCGCCTCTAATATCCCCGACGTTTCCCGCGTGTGCCTGGGTCGAACGCAAGTTTCTCGCCTGTAGACTGTTAACGGAGGCGAGGAGCCCAGTGAACACTGCGACAGGTCGCTCGCGCACGGCCGAGCAAAGACGTTGGCTCGAGACAATATACCCGAAGTGACCGCCCCACCCTCTCCGCCCTCCCCCGTTGCCTCCTGACGACACAACACGATGCAGTAGCCTCCCAAAGTGTCACCAAACCAACAAAAATAAGCAAGCTTCCCGGAACAAACAACCCCCCCCACCCCCCGCCCCCCCCTCCCCCCTCCTCTCACGCTGCCTTTCAACGCCGGAGAAAGGCCGAAGGCTTCGCTTGTCTGTCCTAGGGTGGACCGATTGCAGAGAGCGCAGCTTTCCACCATCCATCAGGGAGGTCACTCCATGCGGCCTTCGACCAGCGAGACAGGACTCCAACCCCGAACACCACGCGATCCCGGATCGTTGCCCGACACCGTCCGCGGGAGAGTTAAACCCGCTTTGCTTCACTTGTTTTTAATCCGCTTAACTCTCGCGGGCAGCTCCCTCCCAAAAACCCGCGACCTCTACCGCCTCGAAGGACAAGGGCAGCAGGGGCACGGGAACACCACCACCTCCACGTTCCCCTCCCAGTCACACACCATCCTGACTGGGAAATATATCGGCCGTTCCTTCATCGTCGCTGGGTCACAATCCTGGAACTCCCTCCCTAACAGCACTGTGGGAGCACCTTCACCACACGGACTGCAGCGGTTCAAGAAGGAGGCTCACCACCACCTTCTCAAGGGGCAATTAGTGATGGCCAATAAATGCCGGCCTGGCCAGCGATCCGGGACTGAATACGACAAACGGCTGAGGTTTTGGTTTAAGGAGAACCGCCTCACTAGAGCATCGCTAACATTCTGTGCGTTACGCACAGTGCAGAGTAAATATATTTGTGTGTGAGTGCGCGTGTACAAGCACGTGTGTGTGTGTGTGTGTGTGTGTGCGTGTGAGTGCGCGTGTGTGTGCGAACGTGTGTGTGCGAACGTGTGTGTGTGTAAATATATCTGTGTGTGTGTGTGTGCGTGTGTGTGCGTGTGTGTGCGTGTGTGTGCGTGTGTGTGCGCGTGTGCGTGTGTGCGTGTGTGCGTGTGTGCGTGTGTGCGTGTGTGCGTGTGTGCGTGTGTGTGTGTGTGCGAACGTGTGTGCGCGCAGCTGGTTCGGAGAAATGTGTACATATTTTCTAAAAGAAATTGAACGTCTCTTTTTTTAAAGGAGTATTTTCGGCCTTTGTTTCCTGACCGTGCTGCGTCAGAGCACGGTGGGACCCTGGCCTGTTGCGAAGTGGCGTTTGCCGTAGGGTGCCTCGGGACAATATCCCTCCCCTCGACATATCCGCATCGTATCCCGCGGCGACGTTTTGGAAACTGGTCGAGGGAGGAATGTCGGCCCTTGTATTTTAGGTGTAGGGGGGACCGTGAGCCGCCTCTTTTTTGCGTCTTAATAGTTTGGGCCCAGCGCGGGGGGGCAAGGGGGGGCCCAGCCATCCCAGCGACAGTGTCGGTCTCGCGAGCCGGAGGCCGAATGAGGAGCTGCCATTGCCCCGGGATTGTCCCGCAGGGGATCGACCTCCCCCTGGGGCAACTCCCGGAGGAACATCACACAGACGTTGAGAAAAATGTGGGGGGGCGTGGCTTTAATTGACATTTGTTTATTAATTGTGCTAATATTGGAGACGTGATGGGGCGGGGTGGGGGGGAATGAGGGGGGGGTGAAAGCATCCAATCGGGGTAAGAAAGTGCCTGAAGAAAGTGGGGTTGAGGTCAAAGATCAGCCAGGATCTGATTCAATGGTGGAGCAGGCTCGAGGGGCCGAATGGCCGACTCCTGCTCCCAATTCTTGTGTTCGCTTTGCGATTGGCTGAGGGGAAGATGGGGGCACTGTGAAGGTGGACGTGTTGGGCGGGGTGGGAGGGGGAGAGAGATGTGCCGAAATCCCCAGGGGCCAATGTTGGCCGATACCCCCTGTCCTAGAAGCCTTGCAGTTTAGGCCTGACTCTCCGGTGGGCCTGGTTTACACACGGTGTGGCCCAAGGAGGAGGGAGTGGGGGGCGGGGACAGTGTGGGGGGGGTGGTGGGGGCCATGGCTCACAGTGTCTGCCCTGTTACAATCCCCTCTCCCACACAACAATGGTGGTCGCAGAACCCTGAGACTCCACACTCCCCCCGCCCCCTCACCCCCCCTCCCCCCGATCGGGAGCAGGCTGAACAAACGTGGACAGGGGAATTGAGTGGGGAATCATCATCATAGACAGTCCCTCGGAATCGAGGAAGACTTGCTTCCACTCTTAACATGAGTCCTGAGGTGGCTGAACAGCCCAATACGAGAGCCACAGTCCCTGTCACAGGTGGGACAGACGGTGGTTGAGGGAAAGGGGAGGGTGGGACTGGTTTGCCGCACGCTCCTTCCGCTGCCTGCGCTTGGTTTTCTGCATGCTCTCGGCGACGAGACTCGAGGTGCTCAGCGCCCTCCCGGATGCACTTAGGGCGGTCTTAAGAGCAGTAAAGCACGACTTAATTTATTCAATCCTTTTTTTTAAACCTTCTGCCGTGGTCACCGAACGGGGCCAGTAACCCGGAGACCCTGCGGTGATAGTCCAGAGAACTTCGGCTCAAAGCCCAGCAGGGCACTTTTTGCGAATTTGAATTCGGCTCGAAAATGTAAAAAGTCTTCCTAAAGGTGGGTCCTTAAAACTGAAGGACTGTCGTTTTTAAAAAAAAAAAACAACTGTTTCACCGATGCCCCTTTAGGGAAGGAACCCCGGTCTACGTGTGACTCCTGTCCTGTACCAAATGTGATTGGCTCCTGACTGTCACTCTCTTGATTGTCTCAGTAATGGACAACGAGGGGGTGCCCAATAAATGGCACCAATGACACCCACCTACCGAGAATGAATATATAGATCTACTCGTACACACACACACACACACACACTCCGTCAGCTCAAGGCCACATAATCCAGGCTCGGTTGGGCAACCTGGTTACATAATTTGGTTGCCCAATTTGCACCGATCTGCTAACTCTGCTCTTTCTCGGCAAGCTTTTTCCCAAGGTCGTAGAACCATGTAGCACAGGATGATTCCATTTGTCCCATCGTGTCTTTGCCAGCTCTGTGACGGAGCGATCCCGTCAGTCCCACTGCCCCCTGCTCTTTCCCCTACAGCCCTGTGAATTATGCCCCTGTCCGGTATTTATCCAATTTCCCCGTTTTTGAAAGTTACGATTGAATCGGCTCCCACCATCCTTTTAGGAATGTGCATTCCCCGATCACGACAACACACTGCGTGAAAAAAAAAAATCTAATTCTCCTCCTCTTGCCCCCCCCCCGCCCCCCACTCTGGTTCTTAAGCCAATTATCTCAAACCCGACCCCCTACCCCCCTGACACTAGGAAAGAGTTTCTCCTTGCATGCTCCATTCAAACCCGTCGCAATTTTGAACGCCTCGAACAAATCTCCCCTTGATCACCTCCGCTCTGAGCCAGAACGACCCCAGGTTCTCCCGTGTCTCCACGTAACTGAAGTCCCTCATCATACAGAGATGAGCGGGGGGGGGAGCCGGGGGGGGGGGGCGTGGGGGGAGCGAACGAGTCAGGGTTCTCAATCGACCGACCAGTGCGCCCCCACACCACTCCCCCCCCCCCCCTCCCCGCCGAGCTCGGGCACCAACGGAATTGGATTCTGCTGTGACGCCGCTGCAGTCGAATAGCCTGCTGACCTTCCACTGGCCTGGGCTGGCTCGGAACGAACGGATGTGCCCCAGATCAAAGGTCAGGGAGTCTTCAGAAGGGGGGGGAGGGGGGGGGAGTGTGAAGAAAATCCCATGATCCGTGTATATAGTTATTTGTGAGATTGGGAGGGATCATGGTCCGTCAAACTAAACTCCACTGTATT
Source organism: Pristiophorus japonicus (assembly GCF_044704955.1). Classification (NCBI taxonomy): domain Eukaryota; kingdom Metazoa; phylum Chordata; class Chondrichthyes; family Pristiophoridae; genus Pristiophorus; species Pristiophorus japonicus. The sequence goes on from NC_091995.1 coordinate 95,877,792, forward strand.
TATATTCCTGAGATCGCATTTAAGCAAAGCCCTTTTTTGCGTGTGTGTCTTGTTATTTGTCGATGTTTTCTTAAGGCACACCCCCCCCCCCCCCCCCCCGCCCAAGTGAACGCGATTGGGTTTCGAATCATGTTGCGACCTTTACCAACCCTCCCCTTCATTATTTGTTAAAGAGAACAGAATCCGAGAGAGAGCGTTCGCTCCTCGAGAGGGCAGACTGGGGTCCCCGGGGGGAGGGGGATGGTCTGTGAGCAGATCCCGGGGTGGGGGTGGGGGGGGGGGCTGAGGAGCCCCACAAATGCCACCACATTTCTCACATTATTTATTACAGTATCGCCAACCATGGCGTTGGCTGGCCGCAGGAGAAAGCAAAGGTTTTCCACCTGAAGTTTATCTTTGGGCGGGATGTGGGGGGGCAGGAGTTTGTTAATATTTGCAGGTAGGCTGAACAATTTGGAATCCCCTGGCTCCCCCCCTCCCACCCCGACAAACTGCACTCTCGCACTGTAATGTGTGCCCCAGTGAGGATGCTCACTGGTTGGTCGAGCTGTTGAGTTGGGCGTGGCTTAGCCAGTCACGTGATGTTCACAAGACTCAATAAAACCCCGGCCAGTTGGGTTTGGGGGATCCACGATGGGGCAGGTGGTTGTGAGCCTGGTGGATGAACCGGTAATGTGTAGTGTGATTGTTAAACCTTTTGCTAATAAACCAACTAGTTCTGAATAGCAATGTGTTGCTATGGATTCTTCAGCAAAGAGCCCATGATGCAAATACTTCATACCCGCGATCCACGGGGAGATTGGGAAAATATTGTTCCTCGTGGAGCTCCGACTGTAATCCTGGATTAACTGGAAAAAAAATGAATTGCAAAGATGGTGTTCCCGCGTCATTCCGTGATCGGAGCGTGGGGTTTGGGGGGGGGGTGAGATGTCTGTTGTTACTGGATCTCGGCTTGTTTGTTGAGGGCAGCGGGTGAGGGAGGGGGCGAGCATTTGCCGGGAGCGTTGTTGGACATAACTCGCCGCATAGCTCGTGCCCCGTCCCCTCCCGATCCCTCACTCCTGCCCTCACCTGATAGTAATGATGTAAACTGGAGTATTTATACCCTGTTGTGCAGGTTCTGACATTGTATTATAGTATATTTACATCTCCTGAGTTCCACAGCTTTTCTTTTTGTTATTTACTAGTTTATTATAATGTAACTGTGCTTTCAACAAAATAAATGTGTTAAAAGATGGACATGTCACTGTACGTGATTCTTACTGTCCCTCCTCACAGGTTGTCCTTAGTGAGAGAGCGCGAGTGTGTGTGGGAGAGAGCGCGAGTGTGAGTGTGTGTGGGAGAGAGCGCGAGTGTGAGCGCGAGTGTGAGTGTGTGTGGGAGAGAGCGCGAGTGTGAGTGTGTGTGGGAGAGAGCGCGAGTGTGAGTGTGTGTGGGAGAGAGCGCGAGTGTGAGTGTGTGTGGGAGAGAGCGCGAGTGTGAGTGTGTGTGGGAGAGAGCGCGAGTGTGAGTGTGTGTGGGAGAGAGCGCGAGTGTGAGTGTGTGTGGGAGAGAGCGCGAGTGTGTGTGTGGGAGAGAGCGCGAGTGTGTGTGTGGGAGAGAGCGCGAGTGTGTGTGTGGGAGAGAGCGCGAGTGTGTGTGTGGGAGAGAGCGCGAGTGTGTGTGTGGGAGAGAGCGCGAGTGTGTGTGTGGGAGAGAGCGCGAGTGTGTGTGTGGGAGAGAGCGCGAGTGTGTGTGTGGGAGAGAGCGCGAGTGTGTGTGGGAGAGAGCGCGAGTGTGTGTGTGGGAGAGAGCGCGAGTGTGTGTGTGGGAGAGAGCGCGAGTGTGTGTGTGGGAGAGAGCGCGAGTGTGTGCGTGGGAGAGAGCGCGAGTGTGTGCGTGGGAGAGAGCGCGAGTGTGTGCGTGGGAGAGAGCGCGAGTGTGTGCGTGGGAGAGAGCGCGAGTGTGTGCGTGGGAGAGAGCGCGAGTGTGTGCGTGGGAGAGAGCGCGAGTGTGTGCGTGGGAGAGAGCGCGAGTGTGTGCGTGGGAGAGAGCGCGAGTGTGTGCGTGCGCGAGAGAGCGCGAGTGTGCGTGCGCGAGAGAGCGTGAGTGTGTGTGTGCGCGAGAGAGCGTGAGTGTGTGTGTGGGAGAGAGCGTGAGTGTGTGTGTGGGAGAGAGCGTGAGTGTGTGCGCGAGAGAACATGAGTGTGAGTGAGCGTGAGTGTGTGCGGGAGAGCGTGAGTGTGTGTCACGTGTGTCTGCGCGCGCGTGTATGCACAAATGCACAGCTCACCTCTGACCTTTCTTGAATGCATTCATAGAGTCAGACTAGTGCTGCACAGGAGGAAGCCATTCGGTCCATCGCACCTCTTGAAAGAGCGATCCAGTTAGTCCCCCTCCCTCCCCGCCCTGCTCTTTCCCCATTTCCATTTTCCCTCTACAAGTATTTATCCAATTTCCTTCTGAAAGTCATTTCCACCACAAGTAGTGCACTCCTCCTCGCCCCCTCTGGTTCCATCGATGATTATTGTCAATCTGTGTCCCTCTGGTTACCGACCCTCCTGCCCCGGGGAATAGTTTCTCCGTATCCACGCGCTCAAACCCCTCATGATTTTGAACACCTCTATCAAATCTTCCCTTAACTGTTTCTGCTCTAAAGAGAACCTTAGCTTCTCCATCAGCCATCGTTGGGTCAGTGTCACCCCATCCACCACCTCCAACACTCACTCCCTCCACCACCGGCGCCCCCTGGCTGCAGTGTGCACCGTCTACAAGATGCACTGCAGCAACTCGCCAAGGCTTCTTCGGCAGCACCTCCCAAACCTGCGACCTCTGCCCCCTAGAAGGACAAGGGCAGCAGGGGCACGGGAACACCACCACCTCCACGTTCCCCTCCCAGTCACACACCATCCCGACTGGGAAATATATCGGCCGTTCCTTCATCGTCGCTGGGTCACAATCCTGGAACTCCCTCCCTAACAGCACTGTGGGAGCACCTTCACCACACGGACTGCAGCGGTTCAAGAAGGCGGCTCACCACCACCTTCTCAAGGGGCAATTAGGGATGGGCAATAAATGCCGGCCTGGCCAGCGACGCCCACATCCCAGGAACACATTTTTAAAACTTTGGGGACAGATGTTGGGAACTGAATCCGAGTGGAGACGTTTCCGGAATAAGTCTAATCACAGTTTATTTTTTCTCAATATTTCTCTCAGTTTGTGAAAGTGACTCAACAATTAAGACAATGTTTTGGAGACACAGAGGTAGAAATGATTGCCGCTGATCATGGACACGCACATTCAATGCACTCGTTTCAAACTCTGCAATTCTCAAACGAACAGAGCTCGACTTTGGGCTCATGCTTTCATTAAGGTAACGGAGAGGGGAATCAGATCTGTGTGTAATCCTCTTCAAAAGATCGACATAGGAAGTCAAACTCAACATCTGATTTTTTTTTTCTTCCGACAGTGCAGCTCTCCCTCAGTACTGCCCCTCCGACAGTGCGGCGCTCTCTCAGTACTGCCCCTCCGACAGTGCGGCGCCCCCTCAGCACTGCCCCTCCGACAGTGCGGCGCTCCCTCAGCACTGCCCCTCCGACAGTGCGGCGCTCCCTCAGCACTGCCCCTCCGACAGTGCGGCACTCCCTCAGTACTGCCCCTCCGACAGTGCGGCGCTCCCTCAGCACTGCCCCTCCGACAGTGCGGCACTCCCTCAGTACTGCCCCTCCGACAGTGCGGCACTCCCTCAGCACTGCCCCTCCGACAGTGCGGCACTCCCCCATTACTGCCCCTCCGACAGTGCGGCACTCCCTCAGTACTGCCCCTCCGACAGTACGGCACTCCCTCAGCACTGCCCCTCCGACAGTGCGACCTGGATTTTTTGAGTGCTAGATCTTGGAGAAGGGGGTTATGACCTCAAAACCTTCTGAGGGACACGAAGAGTTTTGGGGTGTGGGGTGGGGGGGGGGGGGGGTGCAGAGAGGGGGATCATTCGGAGGAGAGGGTGGGGATGAAATTCAGCACTGGGATCCGTCGGCCAGATCTGCTACCACGTAACCCCAGCCCCGTCCCTGACTGTGTGGCAGCTGGGCGATTTCTCAACCTTTCCCCGAGCCCACAGCACACAGCGAGGCTTGTGTTCTGTTAAAATAAATACCTGGGAGGGAGGGAGGGTGGCGGCTGGAATTTGGACCAGGGGCTTGGACGGTCTGTAATAAACTGGCTGAACCTCACCCTTGTGGTTCACAGCACCATCCAAATAGAATTACCGCCCTGTTACTCCCTTCCCTGGTATCTGTTATTTTAATAAATCGGCTGGGTTTATTTTATACACGCACACACACGTACAGTGACAGACACACGGCGCTGGGGCCTGCAGACACAGCTCGGCGGGGTGGGGGTCCACAGGAGCCAGACTGCCAGAAACGGGCCGCCCCGGACCCTGCCCGGCAACAGCGAAAACTTCCTTGGAAAAATATATCTTGTGGCGGCGATCCAGGGAATTAGCGGCGTGTAAGTCGTCAGTGGAATTCTCTGTTCTCAGGTTCTCCGTTCACTCACCACACGCACACACACACACGGCTCTGTTTATTTTACTCAAACTCAAAGGTACATTCTTCTGTTCCCGCAATCTGTTTATTCCAGTTTTTTTTTTCGAGAAATGTTCCCCCATCCCTTTTTTCCTGACCCCCTGCCTCCTCCTCCCTCCCCTTCCCCTCCTCCGCTCTTCCCCATCTCTCCTCCTCCTCCCCCCTCCCCTCCTCCCCTCCTCCCCTCCCCCCTCTCCCCTCCTCCCCTCATCCCCCTCTCCCCTCCTCCCCTCCTCCCCTCCTCTCCCTCTCCCCTCCTCCCCTCCTCTCCCCTCCTCCCCTCCTCCCCTCCTCTCCCTCTCCCCTCCTCCCTCCTCTCCCTCTCCCCTCCTCCTCCTCTCCCTCTCCCCTCCTCCCCTCCTCTCCCTCTCCCCTCCTCCCCTCCTCTCCCTCTCCCCTCCTCCCCTCCTCTCCCTCTCCCCTCCTCCCCTCCTCTCCCTCTCCCCTCCTCTCCCTCTCCCCTCCTCTCCTCCTCTCTCCCTCTCCCCTCCTCCCCTCCTCTCTCCCTCTCCCCTCCTCTCTCCCTCTCCCTCCTCCCCTCCTCTCTCCCTCTCCCCTCCTCCCCTCCTCTCTCCCTCTCCCCTCCTCCCCTCCTCTCTCCCTCTCCCCTCCTCCCCTCCTCTCCCTCTCCCCTCCTCCCCTCCTCTCCCTCTCCCCTCCTCCCCTCCTCCCCTCCTCTCCCTCTCCCCTCCTCCCCTCCTCTCCCTCTCCCCTCCTCCCCTCCTCTCCCTCTCCCCTCCTCCCCTCCTCTCCCTCTCCCCTCCTCCCCTCCTCTCTCCCTCTCCCCTCCTCCCCTCCTCTCTCCCTCTCCCCTCCTCCCCTCCTCTCCCTCTCCTCTCCCTCTCCCCTCCTCTCCCTCTCCCCTCCTCCCCTCCTCCCCTCCTCTCCCTCTCCCCTCATCCTCTTCTCTTCTCCCCCCCAGCCCCTCATCCCCTCCTGTCCTCTGTAATGACTCACAAGACTTGTTACCTGATCCAACTTTATTCGCACCCAAATGTAACCTGCGTGACATGATACCCGCGCTTGTATACCAGTGACCGCGCACGTGCGCGTACAGCCTGATGACCTCTGACAGTGACGCCCCCCCTGGTGTCCGGTGACCCCAAGCATCAATACATAACACCTCCCCTCCTCCCCTGTCTCCTCCCCCGCCCTGGCCTCCTTTGCGGGGACGCGGGGGTCCGCCTGCCCCCTCAGTGACCGTTGCCTGGCTACACGCGCGGGCCTGAAATGCAATGCCTGCTATCCGGCCAGGGAGTGCGTCGCCGAGGAGAGGTGGCCTGAAGAACGGCCAGGAGCGGAAACCCGAACCGATCCCCCCCCCCCGCCCCCACCAAGGGCGTTGCGTTATGGCGGAGCCCATTTTGGAAAATGCGGCACGGATTAGGGTCGCCAACACCTCCAGGATTTGCCCTGGAGTCTCTGGGAATTGAAGTTCGATCTCCCAGGATGGATCTTTGATTCATTATTAATTCAATTGGTTCTGTTCCTTTTCCGATTGGCCGTGGGGATGGACCAATGGCAGGAGGGCAGAGGGGTGGGGGCAGATCAAGGCAGGAGGTCACGTGATGAAAGCTCCAGGAATAGGCCCAACCAGAGTTGGCAACCCAAGGCACCGACCAAGTCTGCACCCACTAGGCCAGTCTGTCGCCGCTGGGCCTTTGGCAAAGGGTAGAAGCTATTAGACAAGAAAGAAAAATGATTTCTGTCTCCCCTCTCCACATTCAGTCACCTGCACATCCACCTTTGTGTTACGGCGCGTGGCAGAAGCCTGTTCCTTAGGCCTCAGCCGTGGCTCAGTGGGTCGCGCTCTCGCCTCGGAGTCAGAAGTTCGTGGCATTCGAGATCTGCTTCCAAGACTTGAACACAAAACCCAGGCTGACACTCCCAGTGCAGTACTGAGGGAGTGCCGCACTGCCGGAGTGGCAGTACTGAGGGAGTGCCGCACTGTCGGAGGGGCAGTACTGAGGGAGTGCCGCACTGTCGGAGGGGCAGTACTGAGGGAGTGCCGCACTGTTGGGGGGTCAGTACTGAGGGAGTGCCGCACTGTCGGAGGGGCAGTACTGAGGGAGTGCCGCACTGTTGGGGGGTCAGTACTGAGGGAGTGCCGCACTGTCGGAGGGGCAGTACTGAGGGAGCGCCGCACTGTCGGAGGGGCAGTACTGAGGGAGCGCCGCACTGTCGGAGGGGCAGTACTGAGGGAGCGCCGCACTGTCGGAGGGGCAGTACTGAGGGAGCGCCGCACTGTCGGAGGGGCAGTACTGAGGAACTGTCGCACTGCCGGAGGGGCAGTACTGAGGGAGTGCTCCACTGTCGGAGGGTCAGTACTGAGGGAGCGCCGCACTGTCGGAGGGGCAGTACTGAGGGAGCGCCGCACTGTCGGAGGGGCAGTACTGAGGAACTGTCGCACTGCCGGAGGGGCAGTACTGAGGGAGTGCCGCACTGTCGGAGGTGCCGTCTTTTGGATGAGACGTTAAACCGAGGCCCCGTCTGCTCTCTCAGGTGGATATAAAAGATCCCATGACACTAAAGAGAGAGAAAAAGCATGTGTTTATTTCACAGCTCCACCATTGAAAAGGAAGTTAGCTTCCAGCAGATTAAAGCTTTGTTTTGTTGAGAGCCACGTATGTATCCTTCCTGGGAAACCCCCACGATTAACATTCGGTAAAATATTCTAAAAAAGTATCCATCTTAAATGCAAATAATTAACAGCCCTGTTATAAATGAAAGGTATTTTTTCTTGATGCCTCTCTTTACTCTGAGAACATAGGAGAAGGAGGAGGCCATTCAGCCCCTCGAGCCTGCTCTGCCATTCGGTGAGATCCTGGCTGATCTGTATCTTAACTCCAGCTACCCACCTTGGTTCCGTAACCGTTAATACCCTGACCCCAAAAAGTCTATTAATCTCAATTTTGAGATTTCCAATTGACCCCCTCAGCATGAACAGCGTTTTGGGGGGAGAGAGTTCCCGATTCCCACGGCCCTTTGTGTGAAGACGTGTTTCCTGACATTACCCCCGCATGGCCGGGTTCTAAATTTAAGGTGATGCCCCCTTATTCTGGACACCCCCACCAGAGGAAAGGGTTTCTCTCGATCTCCCTCATCAACTCCTTTAATCAACTTAAACACCTCGATCAGATCGCCTTTTAATCGTCTAAACTCGAGGGAACACCAGCTCACCTGTGCTGCCTGCCCTCGAGATTTAACCCTTTCAGCCCCCCCCCGGGGGTATCATTCCTGGTGACCCTGCGCCCCTCCCATTCCCAGGCCGCTATATCCCTTCCCCCCGGAGGGGCTGATCTCGCCTGTCGCTGTATCGCCCCGAACTTCGCAATGGCCAGGATCAAAGCTGTGACCTGGCTGGGTCTGTGAGCCTCAGCACCTCACTGCACAGTGCGATCCCAGTATATCCATGAGCGGGATGTGGACGTCGCGGGCGAGGGGGGAGCGTTTATTGGCCGCCCCCCCCCCCCCCCCTCAGTGACGCAGTGTCTCGCTCCGCCACTTCAGAGGGGCAGTTAACGGCTTGGTGTGGGTCTGGAGTCACCTGTAGGCCCAGCCTGGGTAAGGTCGGCAGGTTTGCCGCCCTGAAGTTGTTGGGTTACTACGACATTCCCACGGCTCCGTGATCACTTTTACCGAAACCACTTTCTTAATTTCTTGAATTATTTTTTTTTAACTTAATTAGAATTCTCAAACTGCCCAGCGTGGGATTTCAACTCTTGGTCTCTGGAATATTAGCCCAGTAATATAACCCACTCACACCACCGTACCCGCTATCTGTGGGGGGGGGGTAACACGACTGAGTAAATAAGCCAATAATATTCAAACGTTTCTCGAGCGTTATATGGCGATGAAGTTAAAATCCGCAGACACTGCCTCGTGAACATCTTTATGGAACGATGCTGCTGGGTCAGATATCGCCTCCCCCTTCCCCCACCCCGCCCCCCCCCACGCCTCACGTCCTCAGCCCCCACCTCCCGGGAGGGAAGGCAGCGAAGGGCAGTGTCCGCGGAGGGAGAGTGGGGAGAGGGCGGGGGGTGAGGATGGAGGGAGGGGGTGTGCAGAGGGAGGGTAGGAGGGGGTGGCGAGAGCCAAGGGGTGGTGGGGGGGGGGGGGGTTAAGTTAAGTCTGCACCGCTCCCAGCTGAACGTGAGTCTGCGATTCACAGACTTGCTCCTGAGAGCAATGTGAACAAAGAGCTCATTTAGCAAGCGGCCCTGTGGTCAGGTCTGACTGCAGGCTTAAGCCCTGCACCTACACAATGGGCTCCCTTATACCGCCAAATCCCACATCAGTAATACGATTACAGGATTGCAAAATAACCAGGTTGGTTACAATGTCGTCGGGCGCAGATTAACCCTTTCACCCAGTGGCCTGCCGAGCCCTGCAGTCACAGTAACCCCAGGCAGGCCCCACGCCGGGTCCCACAGTATCCGCCTGCAAATTTACACAATCACCCCTCCGTACCCCCCCACCCTGACCCCCCTCCACACCCCGCAACCCCCTCCCCCCACACCCCGTTGATTGAGGGATAAATATTGGCCCCAGGACACCGGGGATAACTCCCCTGCTCTTCTTCAAAATAGTGCCATGGAATCTTTTACATCCACCTGAGAGAGCAGACAGGGCCTCAGTTTAACATCTCATCCGAAAGACGGTACCTCTGACAGTGCGGCACTCCCTCAGTGCTGCCCCTGCGATAGTGCAGCGCTCCCTCAGTACTGCCCCTCCGACAGTGCGGCGCTCCCTCAGTACTGCTACCTCCGACAGTGCGGCACTCCCTCAGTACTGCCCCTCCGACAGTGCGGCGCTCCCTCAGTGCTGCCCCTCCGACAGTGCGGCGCTCCCTCAGTACTGCCCCTCCAACAGTGCGGCGCTCCCTCGGTACTGCCCCTCCAACAGCCCGGCGCTCCCTCAGTACTGCCCCTCAGACAGTGCAGCACTCCCTCAGTACTGCCCCTCCGACAGTGCGGTGCTCCCTCAGTACTGCCCCTCAGACAGTGCAGCACTCCCTCAGTACTGCCCCTCCGACAGCGCGGCACTCCCTCAGTACTGCCCCTCCGACAGCCCGGCGCTCCCTCAGTACTGCCCCTCCGACAGTGCGGCGCTCCCTCAGTACTGCCCCTCCGACAGTGAGACACTCCCTCAGCACTGCCCCTCCGACAGTGCGGCGCTCCCTCGGCACTGCCCCTCCAACAGTGCGGCACTCCCTCAGTACTGCCCCTCCGACAGTGCGGCACTCCCTCAGCACTGCACTGGGAGTGTCAGCCTAGATTTTTGTGCTCAAGGCCCTGGAGTGGGGCTTGAACCCACGATCTAAGAGAGAGTGAGAGAAAGAGACAGGGAGACGGCTTGCGAAAGATGGTGAGAGAGAGAGAGAGAAAAGGTTATTAAACAAATTACTCACGGGATTGGAGGTAATATACCAGCATGGATTGAGGATTGGTTAACGGACAGGAAACAGAGAGCAGGAATAAACGGCTCCTTTGCTGGTCGGCAGGCTGTAAGTAGTGGGGTGCCGGGGGGATTGGTGCTGGGCCCCAGCTATTCACAGGGGATGGACAGGGTAGAGGCTGAGAGGCTGTCACAGACTCAGGATAAGGGGTCGGCCGTTTAGGACTAAGATGAGGAGAACTGTATTCACTCAGAGGTCTGTGAATTTTGGAATTCTCTGCCCCAGTCGCTAATAAATCCAATCGGGAATTCAGGAAAACCGCCTTTACCCAGAGGTTGTTGGGAATCTAGAAAAGGAAAGGCCGAGGGGCGAGCTGATGGAGGTCTTTAAACCCGTGAAAGTGTTTGATACGGTCGGCGCAGAGAAACTGGGGGCGAAATTGCCCCATTTTAAAGCTGCGTTAGCGCCTCCGGGGAGTGCAAGGCAGTTTCCGCCCGGGGGAGGGAGGGAGGTTGCCTGGGAGTTTTCGGAGGTGTTGCCCTGGGCCGGCGCACAACCGCCGATGATGACATCCGCCGTGCGCGGCGTCCCCTCAACGCCCCGCGGGTGGCCGATATCCGCTCTCGGGGCGGTGATTAAAGGGGAGGGCGCCAGCGTCCCGGGCCGCCATCTTTTTCTGGCGGCCGTCTCTCGGGTCGGCTCAATGATGGCGGCACTAACGCGGTCCCGGGCCGCCATCGCACTCCGTCTTGGCTGCCGGGCTGCGGCTCCTGTCCCACGCTGCCCCCGGGGGGGGGGGGGTACCCCAGTGGAGGCCCCGCCCCTTTAACCGAAGGGGGAGGGGCATTGAAAAGTGCGTCAGCGCGGAGCGTCCGGGTGAAGTGCCCGTGCGAGATCGCGCTCCGCTTCCTTTCAGGGGCAGGGAGGGCAATTTGGTGCCGGGCGCTAAAGGCCACGGGGCGAGGGCCAATTTCACCGCCAATGTTTGCACTTGTGGGGGAGGCCAGAACTAGGGGCCACCAATATCAGACAGTCACTGATAAATACAACGGGGAATTCAGGAGACACTTCTTTCCCCAGGGAGCGCTAAGAATGTGGAACTCGCTGCCACAGGGAGGGGTTGAGGCGAATAGTATCGATGTATTTAAGGGGAGGCTGGATAAACACATGAGGGAGAAAGGAATAGAAGGATATGGTGATGGGGTGAGATGGAGAGGGGTGGGAGGGGGCTGGTGTGGAGCATAAACCCCGGCACGGAGCGGTGGGGCATAAACCCCGGCACGGAGCGGTGGGGCATAAACCCCGGCACGGAGCGGTGGGGCATAAACCCCGGCACGGAGCGGTGGGGTCCAGTGGCCTGTTTCTGGGCTGTACAATTCAGTAATTTTAGCTGATGTTCCATTCATACCCCCCGCTCTCCCCAGCCCGTACCCCTCCGCCCACTCAGCCCCTACAGACCAGGTCACAATCTGTTACCGACTGAGCTCCTGACCTCGGTGATCATCTGTCGGCTCATATCAGTCTGCAGCCCGAATTACTCAACACCTTGTCCTGTAAACCCCCCATGTAAACATCTCCAGCTCAGTCTGACGCAGGGGAGCCCCCAGCCCTGGTACACATCCCTCCAGCTCTTCAACGGTGAATGGGCAACCAAGGTACGCCTCAAATACCCACTCCCCTCCCCAATCCCGATCCTCTCTCCCCCCCCCCAATCCATTCCTCTCTCCCCCCAATCCCGATCCTCTCTCCCCCCCCCAATCCATTCCTCTCCCCCCCCCCAATCCATTCCTCGCCCCTCCCACAATCCGATCCTCTCCCCCCCAATCCATTCTTCTTCCCCCCCAATCCCGATCCTCTCTCCCCCCCCCCAATCCATTCCTCTCCCCCCCCCCAATCCATTCCTCGCCCCTCCCACAATCCCGATCCTCTCCCCCCCAATCCATTCCTCTCTCCCCCACAATCCCGATCCTCTCCCCCCCCAATCCATTCCTCTCCCCCCCCCAATCCATTCCTCCCCCCCCAATCCATTCCTCTCCCCCCCCAATCCATTCCTCTCCCCCCCCAATCCATTCCTCTCTCCCCCACAATCCCGATCCTCTCCCCCCCCCAATCCATTCCTCTCTCCCCCACAATCACGATCCTCTCCCCCTCAATCCATTCCTCTCCCCCCCCAATCCATTTCTCTCCCCCCCCAATCCATTCCTCTCCCCCCCCCAATCCATTCCTCTCTCCCCCCAATCCCGATCCTCTCCCCCCCCAATCCATTCCTCTCTCCCCCCAATCCCGATCCTCTCCCCCCCCCCCAATCCATTCCTCTCCCCCCCCCCACACCCCCCAATCCATTATTTCATTGTCCGACCCGAAACGATAACTCTGTTTCTCTCTCCAGCCTGACCCACTGAGATTTCCAGCATTTTCTGTTTTTTTTCAGTGCCTTACTGAGAGCCCACAAGGAGTCACTGTGTTCAGTCCTGGGCCGGTCCCAGCGGGGAGGATATATCGGCCTCGCAGGGGAAACAGCAGGTTCACCAGAATGATACCGGGGCTCGGGATAGGTTGCATAGACTAGTCTGCGTTCCCTGGAGTTTAGGGATTATCTGATCAAGGTGTTTAAATGGATTTGACAGAGTAGATAAAGAGAAACTATTTCTTCTGATGGAGGAATAAGAACTTAAGAAATAGGAGCAGGAGTCGGCCATTCGGCCCCTCGAACCTGCTCCGCCATTTAATAAGATCATGGCTGATCTGATCATGGACTCAGCTCCACTTCCCCGCCCGCTCCCCATAACCCCTTATCCCCTTATCGCTCAAAAATCTGTCTATCTCCAACTTAAATATATTCAATGACCCAGCCTCCACAGCTCTCTGGGGCAGAGAATTCCACAGATTTACAACCCTCAGAGAAGAAATTCCTCCTCATCTCAGTTTAAATGTGCGGCCCCTTATTCTGGAACGATGCTCCCAGTGCCATGAAGCACTAAGGCTAAGCACTGAAACTCTCTGCGGGGGCTCCAGTTTACCTGTTATTGTGTCAATCTCCCTGATACAAAACTTACCGGTATAAATACTGACACCTGCTCCGTCCCATTGTAAGAGCAAGAAAGACTTGCATTCCACGGACTCAGGACGTCCCAAAGCGCTTTACAGCCAATGAAGTACTTTTGGAGTGTAGTCACTGTTGTAATGTGGGAAACGCAGCAGCCAATTTGTGCACAGCAAGCTCCCAGTACTGAGGGAGCACCTCGCTGTCGGAGGGGCAGTGCTGAGGGAGTGCTGCACTGTCGGAGGGACAATACTGACGGAGAGCCGCACTGTCGGCGGGGCAGTACTGAGGGAGCGCCGCACTGTCGGAGGGGCAGTGCTGAGGGAGAGCCGCACTGTCGGAGGGATAGTACTGAGGGAGCACCGCACTGTCGGAGAGGCAGTACTGAGGGAGCGCTGCACTGTTGGAGGTGCCGTCTTTCAGATGAGACGTTAAACCGAGGCCCCGTCTGCTCTCTCAGGTGGACATAAATGATCCCATGGCACTATTTCGAAGAAGAGCAGGGGAGTTCTCCCCGGTGTCCTGGGGCCAATATTTATCCCTCAACCAACATCACTAAAACAGATGATCTGGTCATTATCACATTGCTGTGTGTGGGAGCTTGCTGTGCGTAAATTGGCTGCCGCGTTTCCCGCATTACAACAGTGACTACACTCCAAAAGTACTCCATTGTCGGTAAAGCGTTTTGAGATGTCTGGTGGTCGTGAAAGGCGCTATTTAAATGCAAGTCCTTCTTTGTTTCTAACTCTATCAGCATAACCCTCTATTCCCTTTCTCCCTCATATGTTTTTCCAGTCTCCCCTTAAACACATCGATACTATTCACCTCAACCCCTCCCTGTGGCAGCGGGTTCCACATTCTCACTGCTCCCTGGGGAAAGAAGTTTCTCCTGAATTCCCCAATGGATTTATTGGTGACGATCTTATATTGATGGCCCCATCCACAAGTGGAAACCTTTTCTCTACGTCTACCCTATCGAACCCCTTCATCCTAGTAAAGACCTGTATCAGGTCTTCCCTTGTCCTCCTCGTTTCTGGAGAACGGAGCCCCCCCCCACACCCAGGTTCAGCCTTTCCTGATAAGCTGTTGTGATTCCCGGACGGCAGTGAGACGGATTTACCCGGGAAACGTCTGCCGGTGCCCCACCCTCTCCCAGGTAAATGAAGCCGTGAGCCGAGATTTGCCCAGGTACGTCGCGAGGATCCGATACGCTGTCGCTCGGTGTCACGGCAACCCTGCCCCAACCACCCCCCCCACCCTCCGCGGACCTTCAGTGTAAGAGATATTTCCATTTGATAAAGATTGGCTCTGGTATCACTGGCGGGTGGAACAATGGCTGGGCTTGTCAAGGCTGTGCGCTGATATCCCTGAGAAGGCCCTGCAGCCAACTACTTGCTCGCTCGCTCTCCGAAAGGAAATTGGGCGTTGCCGTGGCAACCGGCTCTCCGGCCCCCAGAGCACAATGCGCTGCCTGTGACAGAGCAAGGGAAGGGAACGTGAATAACAAAAGGAAGGCAGGCCGGGTAAAGCACGGGAGAGATGAGGCTACGCTCGGTGCTGAGAGATTTTCACCACCAGGCAGGTGGGAGGGGCAAAACACGAGTCAGTGCAGGACCCCGCACAGGAGGAGGCCATTGGGCCCATCGAGCCTGTGCCGGCTCTGTGACAGAGTGATCCCATCAGTCCCACTCCCCCCCCCCCCCCCCCGCTCTTTCCCTTCCAAGTATTCAGTGTCAGCCGTGGCTCAGTGGGCAGGACTCTCGCCAGAAGGTCATAGGTTCGAGTCTCGCTCCAGGGAACTGAGCACAAAAATCTAGGCTGACACTCCCAGTGCAGTACTGAGGGAGCGCCGCACTGTCGGAGGGGCAGTACTGAGGGAGCGCCGCACTGTCGGAGGGGCAGTACTGAGGGAGCGCCGCACTGTCGGAGGGGCAGTACTGAGGGAGCGCCGCACTGTCGGAGGGGCAGTGCTGAGGGAGCGCCGCACTGTCGGAGGAGCAGTGCTGAGGGAGCGCCGCACTGTCGGAGGGGCAGTACTGAGGGAGCTCCGCACTGTCGGAGGGGCAGTACTGAGGGAGTGCCGCACTGTCGGAGGGGCAGTACTGAGGGAGCGCCGCACTGTCGGAGGGGCAGTGCTGAGGGAGTGCCGCACTGTCGGAGGGGCGGTACTGAGGGAATGCCGCACTGTCGGAGGGGCAGTACTGAGGGAGCTCCACACTGTTGGAGGGACAGTACTGAGGGAGCGCCGCACTGTTGGAGGGGCAGTGCTGAGGGAGCGCCGCACTGTCGGAGGGGCAGTACTGAGGGAGTGCCGCACTGTTGGAGGGGCAGTACTGAGGGAGCGCCGCAGTGTCGGAGGGGCAGTACTGAGGGAGTGCCGCACTGTTGGAGGGGCAGTACTGAGGGAGCGCCGCACTGTCGGAGGGGCAGTACTGAGGGAGTGCCGCACTGTCGGAGGGGCAGTACTGAGGGAGTGCTGCACTGTCGGAGGTGCCGTATTTCAGATGAGTTGTTAAACCGAGGCCCCGTCTGTTCTCTGAGGACGTAAAAGATCCCACGGCACTATTTTGAAGAAGAGCAGGGGAGTTCTCCCCGGTGTCCTGGGGCCAATATTTATCCCTCAATCAACATCACTAAAACAGATTATCTGCTCATTATCACATTGCTGTGTGTGGGAGCTTGCTGTGCGCAAATTGGCTGCCGCGTTTCCCACATTACAACAGTGACTACACTCCAAAAGTACTTAATTGGCTGTAAGTCTTTCCAGTATTTATCCAATTCCCGGTTTGAAAGTCACTATTGAATCTGCTCCCACCGCCCTTTCAGGCAGCGCGTTCCCGATCACAACAACTCGCTGCGTAAACACAAATTTGCCCCCTCTTATATTAATGCCAATTATCTTAAATCCGTGTCCCTCTGGTTACCAACCCTCCCGGAACTGGAAACCATTTCTCATTATTCACTCTATCAAAACCCCTCGTGATTTTGAACACCTCGATCAAATCTCCCCTTGACCTTCTCTGCTCCGAGGAGAACAACCCCAGATACTCCACTCTCCACGTAACTGACGTCCCTCATCCCTGGAGCCATTCGAGGAAATATCCTCTCTGCTAAATTGCAAATTTAAGGCGGAGCAATAAATCTTCTGCCCAAATATTTAACTGAAATAGCAATGGAAAATTCTAGAAATGCGCGCCAGGTCAGTCAGCATTCAGAAGAGGTGATTACCATTTTCCGTCCAATACTGATATATTTTTTTCTATCAAACAATCCTCTCCGTATCTTTCTCAATCTCTCCCTCAGTCTCATTCCGCTTTTACAATCTCTGCGTTTCTCGGGGTCACTGCGTTTGGATTTTATCAAACAACAATGCCAACAACAGAGTACATTTTCCTAGCGCCTTCAAAATCCCAAGGCACTTTACAGTCGCAAACATCAGACAAAATTGAACATGCATAAGGAGATATTAGCGCACGTGACCAGAAGATTGGTCAAAGATTGGTCAAAGAGGTCGGTTTTAAGGAGCGTCTTGAAGGAGGAGAGAGAGGTAGAGAGGTGGAGAGGTTTAGGGAGGGAGTTCCAGAGCTTGGGGCCCAGGCAACAGAAGGCACGGCCACCGATGGTGGAGCGATTATAATCAGGGATGGTCAGGAGGGCAGAATTAGAGGAGCGCAGACATTTCGGGGGGTTGTGGGGCTGGAGGAGATTACAGAGATAGGGAAGGGGCGAGGGCCATGGAGGGATTTGTTAACAAGGATGGGAATTTTGAACCGAGGCGTTGCTTAACCAGGAGCCAATGTAGGTCAGTGAGCACAGGGGGTGATGGATGAGTGGGACTTGGTGTGAGTTAGGACACGGGGCAGTGAGCACAGGGGGTGATGGATGAGTGGGACTTGGTGCGAGTTAGGACACGGGGCAGTGAGCACAGGAGGTGATGGGTGAGCGGGACTCGGTGCGAGTTAGGACACGGGGCAGTGAGCACAGGGGGTGATGGGTGAGCGGGACTCGGTGCGAGTTAGGACACGGGGCAGCGAGCACAGGGGGTGATGGGTGAGCGGGACTCGGTGCGAGTTAGGACACGGGGCAGTGAGCACAGGGGGTGATGGGTGAGCGGGACTCGGTGCGAGTTAGGACACGGGGCAGCGAGCACAGGGGGTGATGGGTGAGCGGGACTCGGTGCGAGTTAGGACACGGGGTAGCCGAGTTTTGGATGAGCTAAAGTTTTCGGAGGGTGGAGGATGGGAGGCCAGCCAGGAGTGCGTTGGGATGGCAGAGCCTGGAGGTAACAAAGGCAGCAATGAGGGTTTCAGCAGCAGGTGAGCAGAGACTGGTTTGTTGTCCTTCCCCTCTCAAAGGTACTGCCATCCTAGGGTCCAGCTCCTCGAGGGCGGCAGCTCGCCAACTTGGTCATTCAACTGTGAGAGGCGTCGTAGACATGCCCTCCTTCACTGATCAGGAGGTGCGCCTGCTTATCCCTCTGGCAATCCAGGGACAGTGAAACAGGTCCAAGCCAGGGGAGGCCCAGGTTCCATTCCCCCGCATCCTCCCCACCCCCACCCCTGCACTCCAGGTCTGAGTTCGCCAATCCCAGTGTTCAAATAGGTCATAGCTCATAGGTTGCAGCTCCCTGGGCTCAGGAAGGGAAACCAAATGAAGCAGCCAGACAGCCTGATCACTATCCGGTGACTCCTGTCAGAAGTCATGAGTCTGGAGGTCGGTTAAGGACGGGAAGAAGTGGGACTGCGATTCTCCCCTTGGTGGAATTGCCCTACTGATGCTCACTGTCGCGCCTACAGGCTGGAAGAATGTGTGATGTCATTGGATGGTGGCTAGGATCAGGGGAACCATATTGCAGCCTGGTGCGATGCGGTGTCACGTAACGTTAGTGGTCAGTGTTCGAGAGATTTCTCCCACTTTAACGAGATAATAGTCCGTGCATTTCAAAATAATTGCAAAGCAGCACAGAATGTTCTAGCACAATAACAGGCCCCTCAGCCCATATATTTGTGCACACAAGCCTCCCAGTCTAATCCCACTGTCTCCCTCGCTCCCCCCTTTAATATCCCACCCAGTCTAACCCACCCTCCCCAGACTATTTAATATTCTTCTTTTTCAAGCAACAATCATAGAATCACACAGCACAGAAGGAGGCCATTGGGCCCATCGAGCCTGTGCCGGCTCTGTGAGCGAGCGATCCAATCAGTCCCACTCCCCCCGATGTAAATATTTGCCCCAGGACACCGGGGAGAACTCCCCTGCCCTTCTTCAAAATAGTGTCGTGGGATTTTTTACATCCACCTGAGAGAGCAAACAGGGCCTCGGTTTAACATCTCATCCGAAAGATGGCACCTCCAACAGTGCGGCGCTCCCTCAGTACTGCCCCTCCGACAGTGCGGTGCTCCCTCAGTACTGCCCCTCCGACAGTGCGGCACTCCCTCAGTACTGCCCCTCCGACAGTGCGGCGCTCCCTCAGTACTGCCCCTCCGACAGTGCGGCACTCCCTCAGTACTGCCCCTCCGACACTCCCTCAGTACTGCCCCTCCGACAATGCACCGATCCCTCAATACTACCCCTCCGACAGTGCGGCACTCCCTCAGTACTGCCCCTCCGACAGTGCAGCGCTCCCTCAGTACTGCCCCTCCGACAGTGCGGCCCCTCCAACAGTGCAGTGCTCCCTCAGTACTGCCCCTCCGACAGTGCGGCACTCCCTCAGTACTGTCCCTCCAACAGTGCGGCACTCCCTCAGTACTGCCTCTCCAATAGTGCAGTGCTCCCTCAGTACTGCCCCTCCGACAGTGCAGCGCTCCCTCAGTACTGCCCCTCCGAAAGTGCGGCCCCTCCAACAGTGCAGTGCTCCCTCAGTACTGCCCCTCCGACAGTGCGGCACTCCCTCAGTACTGCCCCTCCAACAGTGCGGCACTCCCTCAGTACTGCCCCTCCAACAGTGCGGCACTCCCTCAGCACTGCACTGGGAGTGTCAGCCTAGATTTTTGTGCTCAAGTCCCTGGAGTGGGACTTGAACCCACAACCTTCTGACTCAGAGGCAAGAGTCCTGCCCACTGAGCCGCGGCTGACATTCCATCATTACCGCCTTGCGTTTGGATCCTGTGTTTCTAGATGTAGAATCAAAGATTTACCATTAACGGCCATACTTGCTTTCATTGTCGCCTTTAATGGTTAACAGGCCGAAAAAGTGAAGATTGAGGGATGGCCTGATAGAGGCCTTCACCATTATGAAAGGGTTCGATAGGGTAGACGTAGAGAAGAGGTTTCCACTTGAGGGGGAGAGCAGAACTCGGGGGCCATCAATATCAGATAGTCAGCAATAAATCCAATGGGGAATTCAGGAGGAACCACTTTACCCAGAGAGCGGTGAGAATGTGGAACTCGCTGCCCCAGGGAGGGGTTGAGGGGCATTGTAGCAATGTATTTATATGTTGATGGGGTGCGATGAAGAGAGGTGGGAGGAGGCTGAGGTGCAGCATAAACTCCGGCAACAACCACTTGGGCCGAATGTAAATGCGCTGTAATATTTTGTAACACCAATCTCCCTTTATTTAGCATCTTACCATTTAAGAAATGCATCTTTTGCTACTCTTACTTCCAAATGGTACTATTTCAAATTTCTCTACATCGAACAATATTTGCCACCAATCTGCCCACCTTCCAACAGGGACATCACGGTCCTCGTTACAACTTGCAATAGCCCCCAATTTGGTGCCCCTAGCAGAATTTGATATAGTTCCCTCAGTTGCTAAGCCCAGGTCATTAATATGCACAGTAAGTAACTGCTCCAACACAGACACGTGTGGCCTTTCACCTCTGACCCTGAGCTTTCTGACCTTCATCTCTCAATCTATTCGGTCAATCTCCTCTTCATATGAGGAGAGACTGGATCGACTGGGCCTTTATACACTGGAGTTTAGAAGGATGAGAGGGGATCTCATAGAAACATATAAAATTCTGACGGGATTGGACAGGTTAGATGCAGGAAGAATGTTCCCAATGTTGGGGAAGTCCAGAACCAGGGGTCACAGTCTAAGGATAAGGGGTAAGCCATTTAGGACCGAGATGAGGAGAAACTTCTTCACTTAGAGAGTGGTTAATCTGTGAAATTCTCTACCGCAGAAAGTTGTTGAGGCCAGTTCGTTAGATATATTCAAGAGGGAGTTAGATGTGGCATTTACGGCTAAAGGGATCAAGGGGTATGGAGAGAAAGCAGAAAAGGGATACTGAGGGAATGATCAGCCATGATCTTATTGAATGGCGGTGCAGGCTCGAAGGGCCGAATGGCCTGTTCCTGCAGCTATTTTCTATGTTTCTATGTTTCTATTCCACGTCCCATGGACTTTGCTGTTAGTCGGTTATGTGGCACCTTAACTCTTGGGAATAGATATAAACTACTTCCGCTACACTTATTTTTAGATATTATCTCTTATCAAACAATTCCCTTGGGTTGATTAAGAAATGGGCAACTTTGTGCGTTTCATTGTATTTAGTCATTAAATGAAGGACATTGCCAACAACAACAACAACTTATATTTATATAGTGCCTTTAAGGTAGTAAAATGTCCCAAGGCGCTTCACAGGAGTATTATCAAACAAAGCTTGACATTGGCACTCCCAAGATACATGAGACACTGTATATATATGTCTTTACTTTCTATCAATCAGATATATTTTTATTTTACGTTGAGTCCAGTTTGGAACAATTGGCCACAAATGATTGGTATTGATTCAAGAGTGTCCAAGCTGGGCAGGCTTTCAATAGGATGAGGTCAACGTTTGCTAGTCTATTTTAGGTGGTGTTGGTTGTGTTTGGAATGTTGGCCAGGACACTGGGAGAACTCCCTGTTCTACAAACTGGACCACAGAACTGTAGCACTCACCCGACAGGAGCAAGCGGACATGGTTTACGGGAACCTTCAGGCACAGCTGCACCCTCTCAGTGGGAGTGGGACTTCAACGCAAAACCTTCTGACTCGGAGTCACAGGGCGACCAAACTCGCCAAACTGCTTCAGGATGTCGCCATTTGCACACCCATGTTAGTAAATGTGTTCAAAGCTTGTCTCTTGTGATAAGGGGCCTCCGTCCTGTTGTGTAGGTTGCCTACAGTTTTCCTCGGCTCCACTGCGAGTATTTATCCAACCTTCCACCCTCCAGAAACTTGAGCTCATCCAAAACTCGTCTGCCCCGTGTCCTAACTCGCACCGAGTCCCTCTCACCCATCACCCCCTGTGCTCACTGCCCCATGTCCTAACTCGCACCGAGTCCCGCTCACCTATCACCCCCTGTTCTCGCTGCCCTGTGTCCTAACTCGCACCGAGTCCCGCTCACCTATCACCCCCTGTTCTCGCTGCCCCGTGTCCTAACTCACACCGAGTCCCGCTCACCCATCACCCCCTGTGCTCGCTGACCCGTGTCCTAACTCGCACCGAGTCCTGTTCACCCATCACCCCCTGTGCTCACTGCCCTGTGTCCTAACTCGCACCGAGTCCCGCTCACCCATCACCCCCTGTGCTCGCTGACCAACATTGGCTCCCGATCCGGCAATGCCTCGATTTTAAAATTCTCATCAAATCCCTCCATGGCCCTCGCCCCTCCCTATCTCTGTAATCTCCTCCAGCCCCACAACCCCCCTCGCCCCTCCCTATCTCTGTAATCTCCTCCAGCCCCCCCCCCCCCCGAGATCTCTGCACTCCTCCAAGTCTGGCCTCTTCAGCATCCCCTGATTTCCATTGCTCCACCAATGGCGGCCGTGCCTTCTGTTGCCTGGGGCTCTGGAAATCCCTCCTCCTTTAAGACGCTCCTTAAAACTTTCCTCTTTAACCATCTGTCCTAATATCTCGTTATGTGGCTCGGTGTCAAACCTTGCTAATTTACGCTCCTAAAAGCGCCTTCGGATGTAATCTTAGGAGAGCCATGGGATAAAAGAACCAGTGACTTTGATTTGAGATGTGTGTTTACAAACCACCTGAGCAGGTCTCTTGGAAACATCTCAAGCTGTTCCACATGTACAATTTACAGAGTATTTACAGCCCAGAAACAGGCCACTGGGCCCCACCGCTCCGTGCCGGGGTTTATGCCCCACCGCTCCGTGCCGGGGTTTATGCCCCACCGCTCCGTGCCGGGGTTTATGCCCCACTGCTCCGTGCCGGGGTTTATGCCCCACCGCTCCGTGCCGGGGTTTATGTCCCACCGCTCCGTGCCGGGGTTTATGCTCCACACCAGCCCCCTCCCACCCCTCTCCATCTCACCCCATCACCATCTCCTTCTATCCCTTTCTCCCTCATGTGTTTATCCAGCCTCCCCTTAAATACATCGATACTATTCGCCTCAACCCCTCCCTGTGGCAGCGAGTTCCACATTCTCACCGCTCTCTGGGTAAAGGGGTTTCTCCTGAATTCCCCATTGGATTTATTAGTGACTGTCTTATATTGATGGCCTCTAGTTCTGGTGTTCCCTACAAGTGGAAACATCTTCTCTACATCTATCCTATCAAACCCTTTCATCATTTTAAAGACCTTTCTAATAAAGGTTAAACTCTCCGCTTTCCAGTTGCTGAAGGATTTGAGGCTCATTTCCATCCAGCATTTCCTGTTTTTATTTCAGAGTCCAAACGTTCGCAGAATCCGCTTTCTAGCTCCAGTTTGAGAAGAGTTGAGATTCCAGCTGCAGGAGTTCCTGATATTGATTCTTTCCCTTTAACACAAAACCCGATTGTAATGTGAAGTCTGTTCCGCAAGGGGGCGCAGATGCCCCCCCCCCTCAATCCAACATTGTCACTATTTCACACTATGGCCATTCTTGACAATTCCGGTTTTCAGTATATCCCCTCCCTCTCCCCCCACCTCCCCAAACGTGTGAACGTTTCTTAAATAGGGAATAACTGGGATTTGATCAATCTTTTAAAAAAAAATTATATTCATTCTCAGGATGTGGGCGTCGCTGGCAAGGCCGGCATTTATTGGCCATCCCTAATTGCCCCTTGAGAAGGTGGTGGTGAGCCGCCTTCTTGAACCGCTGCAGTCCGTGTGGTGAAGGTGCTCCCACAGTGCTGTTAGGGAGGGAATTCCAGGATTGTGACCCAGCGACGGTGAAGGAACGGCCGATATATTTCCCAGTCGGGATGGTGTGTGACTGGGAGGGGAACGTGGAGATGGTGGTGTTCCCATGCGCCTGCTGCCCTTGTCCTTCTAGGTGGTAGAGGTCGCGGGTTTGGGAGGTGCTGCTGAAGAAGCCTTGGCGAGTTGCTGTTAAAGATTGCAATGATAACCGGTCTCCTGTAGAAATCAATGTTTCTATTCCTGCATTTCTTACCACTGCTTAAAACAATCCTTTCGAGAATTGCACGTTGACTTACAGATTCCACCAGCTCCTTAAATGTCAGCAAGACTTCCTGGATTTGAATAGCTGTGGACAGGTTTGGAGATAACTGGCGGTCTTATGTACAACTGAACAAACAAGACAGATTGTCCTTGTTTGAAAATAGTCTGGCTGCTCCCTCAAGTGTTGCAGGCAACCAATTAAATATTCCGATCGAGTTAAGCATGGAATTGAATGCTGCAGCTGGGGTTTCTGCTCCTGATCTGCAGTGAGTGAATTTAAAGACATTTTAATCTCTCTGGAACAGAGAGGGTTAAGGGGGGAATCAAACAGGATTTCAAAATTATGAAAGGTTTTCAGCGGATAAATAGTGAAAGAATGTCTCTATTCCCCGGTGAATCAGTAACTTATTGGGAATGATAGCACAGTGACGATGTAACTGGACCAGTAATCCAGTGGTCCAATGATCCAGAGACACAAGTTCAAATCCCACCACGGCAGCTAGAGAATTTAAATTCAGTTCATTAAATAAATCGGGAATAAAAAGCTCGTGTCAGTAACGGTGACCATGAAACTACCGGATTGTTGTAAAAACCCGTCTGGTTCACTGATATCCTTCAGGGAGGGAAATCTGCTGCCCTTACCCGGTCTGGCCGATATGTGACTCCAGACCCACAGCAAAGTGGTGACTCTGCGGGATAGGCTGGCCTTGCTGGTGATGCCCACATCAATAATAAAAACACAAGGACGGACACAGGTGGCCATTCAGCCCCTCGAGCCTCTTCCACCCATTGATCAGATCATGGTTGATCTGTACCACAACTCCATTTTGCCGCCTTTGTGCACAGACGGGGAAATCACTGGGACAGCACAAGGGGAAGGTTAGAAATTTTTTTTTAAACACACAGAGGGTTGTTGGTTCAGAGAATTCCTCAGCATAAGGGTCAAGACAAAACTGTCAGAGGGGCAGTACTGAGGGAGGGCCGCACTGTCGGAGGGGCAGTACTGAGGGAGTGCCGCACTGTCGGAGGGGCAGTACTGAGGGAGCGCCGCACTGTCGGAGGGGCAGTACTGAGGGAGGGCTGCACTGTCGGAAGGGCAGTACTGAGGGAGCTCCGCACTGTCGGAGGGGCAGTACTGAGGGAGCGCCGCACTGTCGGAGGGGCAGTACTGAGGGAGCGCCGCACTGTCGGAGGGGCAGTACTGAGGGAGCGCCGCACTGTCGGAGGGGCAGTACTGAGGGAGCGCCGCACTGTCGGAGGGGCAGTACTGAGGGAGCGCCGCACAGTCGGAGGGGCAGTACTGAGGGAGCGCCGTACTGTCGGAGGGGCAGTACTGAGGGAGCGCCGCACTGTCGGAGGGGCAGTACTGAGGGAACTCCGCACTGTCGGAGGGGCAGTACTGAGGGAGTGCCGCAATGTCGGAGGGGCAGTACTGAGGGAGCGCCGCACTGTCGGAGGGGCAGTACTGAGGGAGCACTGCACTGTCGGAGGTGCCGACTTTCGGATGAGACACTAAACCGAGGCCCTGTCTGCTCTCTCAGGTGGATGTAAAAGATCCCATGGCACTATTTCAAAGAAGAGCAGGGGAGTTCTCCCCGGTGTCCTGGGGCCAATATTTATCCCTCAATCAACGTAACAAAAAAACAGATTATCTGGTCATTATCACATTCCTGTGTGTGGGAGCTTGCTGTGCGCAAATTGGCTGCCACGTTTCCCACATTACAACAGTGACTATACTCCAAAAGTACTTCATTGGCTGTAAAGTGCTTTGGGACGTGCTGGGGTGGTGAAAGGCGCTATATAAATGCAAGTCATAGAAACATAAAAAATAGGTGCAGGCCATTCGGCCCTTCTAGCCTGCATCGCCATTCAATGAGTACATGGCTGAACATGCAACTTCAGTACCCCATTCCTGCTTTCTCACCATACCCCTTGATCCCCCTAGTAGTAAGGACTACATCTAACTCCTTTTTGAATATATTTAGTGACTTGGCCTCAACAACTTTTTGTGGTAGAGAATTCCACAGGTTCACCACTCTCTGGGTGAAGAAGTTTCTCCTCATCTCGGTCCTAAATGGCTTACCCCTTATCCTTAGACTGTGACCCCTGGTTCTGGACTTCCCCAACATTGGGAACATTCTTCCTGCATCTAACCTGTCTAAACCCGTCAGAATTTTAAACGTTTCAATGAGATCCCCACTCATTCTTCTGAACTCTAGTGAATACAAGCCCAGTTGATCCAGTCTTTCTTGATAGGTCAGTCCCGCCATCCCGGGAATCAGTCTGGTGAACCTTCGCTGCACTTCCTCAATAGCAAGAATGTCCTTCCTCAAATTAGGAGACCAAAACTGCACACAATACTCCAGGTGTGGCCTCACCAAGGCCCTGTACAACTGTAATAACACCTCCCTGCCCCTGTACTCAAATCCCCTCGCTATGAAGGCCAATTTGTTTTCTTAACCGCCTGCTGTACCTGCATGCCAACCTTCAATGACTGATGTACCATGACACCCAGGTCTCGTTGCACCTCCCCTTTTCCTAATCTGTCACCATTCAGATAATAGTCTGTCTCTCTGTTTTTACCACCAAAGTGGATAACCTCACATTTATCCACATTATACTTCATCTGCCATACATTTGCCCACTCACCTAATCTATTCCAAGTCACTCTGCAGCCTCATAGCATCCTCCTCACAGCTCACAATGCCACCCAACTTGGTGTCATCCGCAAATTTGGAGATACTACATTTAATCCCCTCGTCTAAATCATTAATGTACAATGTAAACAGCTGGGGCCCCAGCACAGAACCTTGCGGTACCCCACTAGTCACTGCCTGCCATTCTGAAAAGTCCCCATTTACTCCTACTCTTAGCTTCCTGTCTGACAACCAGTTCTCAATCCATATCAGCACACTACCCCCAATCCCATGTGCTTTAACTTTGCACATTAATCTCTTGTATGGGACCTTGTCAAAAGCCTTCTGAAAGTCCAAATATACCACATCAACTGGTTCTCCCTTGTCCACTCTACTGGAAACATCCTCAAAAAACTCCAGAAGATTTCACAAATCCATGCTGACTTGGACCTATCATGTCACCTCTTTCCAAATGTGCTGCTATGACATTCTTAATAATTGATTCCATCATTTTACCCACTACTGAGGTCAGGCTGACCGGTCTATAATTCCGTTTTCTCTCTCCCTCCTTTTTTAAAAAGTGGGGTTACATTGGCTACCCTCCACTCGCTAGGAACTGATCCAGAGTCAATGGAATGTTGGAAAATGACTGTCAATGCATCCGCTATTTCCAAGGCCACCTCCTTAAGTACTCTGGGATGCAGTCCATCAGGCCCTGGGGATTTATCGCCTTCAATCCCATCAATTTCCCGACTAATAAGGACTTCCCTCAGTTCCTCCTTCTTACTAGACCCTCTGACCCCTTTTATATCCGGAAGGTTGTTTGGGTCCTCCTTAGTGAATACCGAACCAAAGTACTTGTTCAATTGGTCTGCCATTTCTTTGTTCCCCGTTATGACTTCCCCTGATTCTGACTGCAGGGGACCTACGTTTGTCTTTACTAACCTTTTTCTCTTTACATATCTATAGAAGCTTTTGCAATCCGCCTTAATGTTCCCTGCAAGCTTCCTCTCGTACTCCATTTTCCCTGCCCTAATCAAATCCTTTGTCCTCCTCTGCTGAGTTCTAAATTTCTCCCAGTCCCCGGGTTCGCTGCTATTTCTGGCCAATTTGTATGCCACTTCCTTGGCTTTAATACTATCCCTGATTTCCCTTGATAGCCACGGTTGAGCCATCGATGTCCTTTCTCTATCGATGCCATTTACATTTAGACAAAGTGCTGCCGTTGAATGCCTGGCTTTCTGTGACTGAACCCTCACAGCACAGTGGGAGCCCAGTCACCGCACCAACTGCAGCGCTTACAGGCAGCGCTCACTGCCCCTCCACCGTATGATCCCAACTCGGGAAAGTCCTGCGATCAAAGATCGGGAAGCTGAAAACTTTGGACTGGGAGAAGTAGAAAGGACCCAAATCCAGAGCAGCGATATCACCGGCAGCTACACCTCCGATATTTATAGCCAGTTTGCTGTAATCGAGAGCGAGGCAAACAAAATAATTATCTGCCAGAGTCCGGGAGTTTGCTCCTGTGGCCACACGAGGGCGCTGTGAGCAGCAACTCAGGTTAGATACAGAGTAAAGCTCCCTCTACACTGTCCCATCAAACACTCCCAGGGCAGGTACAGCACGGGGTTAGAAACAGAGTAAAGCTCCCTCTACACTGTCCCATCAAACACTCCCAGGGCAGGTACAGGGGGTTAGATACAGAGTAAAGCTCCCTCTACACTGTCCCATCAAACACTCCCAGGGCAGGTACAGGGGGTTAGATACAGAGTAAAGCTCCCTCTACACTGTCCCATCAAACACTCCCAGGGCAGGTACAAGGGGTTAGATACAGAGTAAAGCTCCCTCTACACTGTCCCATCAAACACTCCCAGGGCAGGTACAGCACGGGGTTAGATACAGAGTAAAGCTCCCTCTACACTGTCCCATCAAACACTCCCAGGGCAGGTACAGCACGGGGTTAGATACAGAGTAAAGCTCCCTCTACACTGTCCCATCAAACACTCCCAGGGCAGGTACAGCACGGGGTTAGATACAGAGTAAAGCTCCCTCTACACTGTCCCATCAAACACTCCCAGGGCAGGTACAGGGGGTTAGATACAGAGTAAAGCTCCCTCCCTCAGCAGTGCACTATCTAACACACGGGCCTGTCATTACCCCATGCCTGCTCATTAGTGCCAAACTAACGCCGATTCTTGTGCCCATTCGCACTGTAAGCCAGCCCTTTATCACACGGAGTCCCTCTAGCACTGCTCTGCACACATCCAGAGGCCACACCAGCTCAACAGAAATCAACATTTATTTAACAAAAACCCAGAATTAAAAGAAACCTAAAACAAACATTTAAATACAGGAAAGGTGTGCAAAGGGCATGATGGGGGAGCGAGGGTCAGTCTGTGATAATCAGCTCGTCCACTCCCCAGTCCTCATAGCTGCCGTCCGGCAGGTATCTGCGGATAATTATTGGAATTTTCCGTGCTCTGGAAGACAAGACACAGTGGGTTAGTGTGCTCCTCGGAACTCAGCGCCAGGCACATGCCACCAACTGGGAGCTACGCTGGACTGCGCCAATCCCGGTTATGTTGGCAAATATTTAATCAGTTTGCTATCATCATCATCATAGGCAGTCCCTCGAATTGAGGATGTCTTGCTTCCATGTCAAAAAGTTCACAGGTGTTTCAATGAAGGACCCAATATTCCGGATCCCGAGCTACATCCTGAAGGGTGGAAGATGCCTGTGGGTGGATTTTTTTAACGTGTGGTGGCCGTTGTACACCAGCCACCACACGGGGCTTGACAGAGCGAGGTCTTGGT
Source organism: Pristiophorus japonicus (assembly GCF_044704955.1). NCBI lineage: Eukaryota > Metazoa > Chordata > Chondrichthyes > Pristiophoridae > Pristiophorus > Pristiophorus japonicus. Next base: position 95,906,580 of record NC_091995.1, read on the forward strand.
CCAGGGGCAAGGGTTGACCAGGACGACTGGAGACCAGCTCTGCTGCACGGGCCTAGTGTGCTCACATATCGCAGTGTGGGCTGGGCCCGTGCTGCCCCTGGGCCCCTGGCCCCGAACTCTCGCCTCTCCTGGGCCCCGATCACGTCCCTCTACAATCTCTCGCCGCTCCTTCGCCCCGACCTCGCCGCTCCTGCTGTACCTGCCCACGCTCCAATCATCGACCTGGATCTTGGAGATGTCCCTTTTCACTGACGTTGTTCTCCTGCTCCAGCATTTGCTGCTTCCTGGAGTGGTGTGCTGCCACGCTGCTCCTTCCGCTCCCCGGCCTGCTCTGATGGTGCTCACTGGCCGGGGGCCGCACAGCTTGCTGGGCTAGGCCTCCTTCCTAATAAGGGTTCTCCTTAGAGCTGAGAAGGTTAAAGGGAGATTTGATAGAGGTGTTCAAAATTACAGAGGGTTTTGATAGAGTAAATCGGGAGAAAATGTTCCCCATGGCAGGAGGGTCAGTAACCAGAGGATGTATTGAGCTGAGCACCTCGAGTCTCGTCGCCGAGAGCATGCAGAAATCAAACGCAGGCAGCGGAAGGAGCGTGCGGCAAACCAGTCCCACCCTCCCCTTCCCTCAACCACTGTCTGTCCCACCTGTGACAGGGACTGTGGTTCCCGTATCGGACTGTTCAGCCACCTAAGGACTGATGTTTAGAGTGGAAGCAAGTCTTCCTCGATTCTGAGGGACTGCCTATGATGATGACGAGGAGCTGAGCAGATCAGCAAGGTTGCTGGGCCGGGCTGAGTTGGTGCATCTCAGCTCAGTGTCAATGGAGCCAACACAACGCAGCAATCCTTCGTGACACAGGACACGCCATTCGGGAAAACCATCGCAGAATACCACACACTGCGTGGCGGTGGGGACTGCGGTGGAGCGGTGGGAGGGCGCTGCGGTGGAGCTGCATGCGGTGGTGCGGGCGCTGCGGTGGAGCTGCATGCGGTGGTGCGGGCGCTGCATGCGGTGGAGCGGGCGCTGCGGTGGAGCTGCATGCGGTGGTGCGGGCGCTGCATGCGGTGGAGCTGGCGCTGCGGTGGAGCTGCGTGTGGTGGAGCGGGCGCTGCGTGTGGTGGAGCGGGCGCTGCGGTGGAGCTGCGTGTGGTGGAGCGGGCGCTGCGGTGGAGCTGCATGCGGTGGAGCGGCATGTGGTGGAGCGGCGGGAGGGCGCTGCGGTGGAGCTGCATGCGGTGGAGCGGCCGCTGCGGTTGAGCTGCCGCTGCGGTGGAGCTGCATGCGGTGGAGCGGCCGCTGCGGTGGAGCTGCAGGAGGGCGCTGCAGGGGTCCTACTTTGTTGTTGCTACTTACTTCAGCTCTTTCATTGCGATCTGCAGTGGGTCCGTCTCTCCTTCCAGCTCCACCATGACCGGCGCACACATCCTGCAGAGAGAGGGAGAGAACTGATGAACCGATGAATTGCAGACTGTGCTGGGTTTCCCGGAGAGCGGCCACCTAACATCCCGGGTCAGTCAGCTCGTCACACCACAGGAGCAGGAGGCCATTCAGCCCCTCGAGCCTGCCCCACCATTTAGTCAGTCCATGGCCAACCTGCACCTCAACCCCCTTGCTCCGCCTCCCTCGATATTCTTACCCAACAAAATCTCTCAATCTCAGTCAGAGAAATTTACAGCACAGAAATTTCGGCCCATCGTGTCCACTCCGGCTGACCAAGAGCTACCCAGCCTAATCCCACTTTCCAGCTCTCGGTCTGTGGCCCTGTAGGTTACAGCACTTTGTGCACACATCCAGGTACTTTTTAAAATGTGGTGAGGGTTTCTGCCTCTACCACCCTTTCAGGCAGCGAGTTCCAGACCCCCACCACCCTCTGGGTGAAGAAATTTCTCCTTAAATCCCCTACTAATTACTTTAAATCGATGCCCCCTAGTTTTGACCCCTTTGCTAAGGGAAACAGGTCCTTCCTATCGACCCTATCTAGTCCTGAAAGTTCTAATTGATCTACAGCTTTTTGGGGGAGTGAGTTCCAGATTCCCACTACCCTTTGTGTGAAGAAGTGCTTTCTGACATTACACCTGAACAGCCTGGCTCTAATTTTAAGAATGTGGCTCCTTGCTCTGGATTCCCAACAGTCTCCCAAACCCAGTCAATATTTATCCCTCAACCAACATCTAAAACAGATTATCCGGGTCATTATCACGTTGCTGTGTGTGGGAGCTTGCTGTGCGCAAATTGGCTGCCGCGTTTCCCACAATGCAGCAATGACTATACTTCAATAGTACTTCATTGGCTGTAAAGCACTTTGAGACTTCCCGAGGTTGTGAGAGGCGCTATATAAATGCAGGTTCCTCCTTCCCTTGCACAAACTGACCCTGGGGGGGGGGAGATCCCATGGAGTGCCGTCAGCGCAGCAACAAAGCCAAGGCTATACTTACGCTATTTGAAGAGCGCGAGTTCCCAGTACTCGGGCCCTCTCGTACTTGGTCATGTAGGAGGTGGTGATCCTTTTCTGATTGGCCTGCTGGCCATCGGCCGCGGGAAGGATCTCCACGTTCTCGCGGTCCTCCTGGAAACCATAATCGGGGCAGGGGGGCAAAAGGTTAGTCAGAGAAATAGGAGTTAGCTATTCGGCCCTTCGAGCCTGCTCTGCCATGCGACTGGATCACTGCATTTCGATCCTTTTACGTTGCAAAACATCCCAAGACGCTTCACAGGCGCGATCATCAGACAAAATTCAACACCAAGCCACATAAGGAGATATTAGGACAGCTTGGTCACAGAGGTAGGATTTAAGGAGCATCTTAAAAGGAGGAGAGAGAGAGAGAGACGGAGAGGTTGAGGGAGGGAGTTCCAGAGCTTGGGGCCCAGGCTGCTGAAGGCACGGCCACCGATGGTGGAGCGATTATAATCAGGGATGCTCAAGAGGCCAGAATTAGAGGAGCGCAGAGATCATGGTGGGGGGGGTTGTGGGGCTGGAGGTTACAGATGGGGAGGGAGTGACGCTATGGAGGGATTTGAACACGAGGATAAGAATTGAGAGCCTGTTTTGGTGGTGTTGGTTGAGGGATGAATATTGGCCAAGACACCGTGAGAAATCCCGGCAACAATGGGGACCAAAGCAGAGTCAAGATGGTTGAAAGTTCGACCAATGATTGTAGGGCACAGGAGGGCGGAACAGCAAGCCCAGAGACACCTGTGTCAGCAGGTCAGAGGTGGAGGGGAAGCGAGCTTCCTGTTGCTGCTGGCCCCACACCGAGCATGTCAGGACTGCTGGTGCTCTGAGGGCTCTGGCAAGCCCGTTAGAAAAGAAAGTCTTGCATTTCTGTACCACCGTTTACACGGTAGGGGACCATGGCAACCAACGTGTGTCAGCAAGATCCCACAAACAGCAACTTGATAATGACAAGATCTTCAAGTTTTTATTGATACTGTTGAGGGATAAATATTAGCCCAGCTCACCAGGGTGAACTCCCCTGCTCTTCCTCGAAATAGCACCATGACACATTTTACATCCTCCCTGGGGCCTCACTTTAACATCTCATCCGAAAGACGGCCCCTCCAACAGTGCAGCGCTCCCTCAGTACTGCCCCTCCAACAGTGCGGCGCTCCCTCAGTACTGCCCCTCCAACAGTGTGGCGCTCCCTCAGTACTGCCCCTCCAACAGTGCGGCGCTCCCTCAGTACTGCCCCTCCAACAGTGTGGCGCTCCCTCAGTACTGCCCCTCTGACAGTGCGGCACTCCCTCAGTACTGCCCCTCCGACAGTGTGGCACTCCCTCACTACTGCCCCTCCGACAGTGCGGCACTCCCTCAGCACTGCCCCTCCGACAGTGCGGCATTCCCTCAGTACTGCCCCTCCGACAGTGCGGCACTCCCTCAGTACTTCCCCTCCGACAGTGTAGCGCTCCCTCAGTACTGCCCCTCCGACAGTGCGGCGCTCCCTCAGTACTGTCCCTCCGACAGTGCAGCGCTCCCTCAGTACTGCCCCTCCGACAGTGCGGCGCTCCCTCAGTACTGCCCCTCCGACAGTGCGGCACTCCCTCTGTATTGCCCCTCCAACAGTGCAGTGCTCCCTCAGTACTGCCCCCCCGACAGTGCGGCACTCCTTCAGTACTGCCCTTCCGACAGTGTGGCGCTCCCTCAGTACTGCCCCTCCGACAGTGCGGCGCTCCCTCAGTACTGCCCCTCCGACAGTGCGGCGCTCCCTCAGTACTGCCCCTCCGACATTCCCTCAGTACTGCCCCTCCAACAGTGCGGCACTCCCTCAGTACTGCCCCTCCGACAGAGCGGCACTCCCTCAGTACTGCCCCCCCGACAGTGCGGCACTCCTTCAGTACTGCCCTTCCGACAGTGTGGCGCTCCCTCAGTACTGCCCCTCCGACAGCGCAGCGCTCCCTCAGTACTGTCCCTCCGACAGTGCGGCGCTCCCTCAGCACTGCCCCTCCGACAGTGCAGCACTCCCTCAGCACTGCCCCTCCGACAGTGCGGCGCTCCCTCAGCACTGCCCCTCCGACAGTGCGGCGCTCCCTCAGTACTGCCCCTCCGACAGTGCGACGCTCCCTCAGTACTGCCCCTCCCACAGTGCAGCACTCCCTCAGTACTGCCCCTCCGACAGTGCGGCGCTCCCTCAGCACTGCCCCTCCGACAGTGCGGCGCTCCCTCAGTACTGCACTGGGAGTGCCAGCCTGCATTGTGCTCAAGTTCCTGGAGTGGGACTCAAACCCACAACCTGCTGACTCAGATTTGAGGGTGCTACCCACGGAGCTACAGATGTAACGGTTGGAGAGATTGCGGGAGAGTATTCTGTGGGGGGGTTGGGACAGCTACAGTGTGCTCACCTCCTCCGCATTATCCAGATCATCCATCCCTTCATCTTCGTCGGCATCATCGAAATCATCTCCATCGAAACTGGAATCAGGAAAAGAGAAATGTATGAAATGGATGGAATGCTAACGACAGCTCAGTTAGTGAGACGGTTGCCCAATGCAGTCTACATTTGGGCGGGGGGAGTGGGACTGGCTGAGGGTCTCCTGCAGAGAGCCGGCACGGGCTCGACGGGCCGAATGGCCTCCTTCCGTGCTGTAACTGTTCGATGAAAAAAAAAAGATTATCTGGTCATTATCACATTGCCTGCAGTTTTCATCTCCTTATTGAAGGAGGGATATACTTGCATTTAGCAGATGGAGTATAATGTGGGTAAATGTGAGATTATCCACATTGGTAGGAAAAATGAAAAAGCAAATTATTATTTAAATGGGGAGCGATTAGGAAGTGCTGCAGTACAGAGAGACCTGGGGGTCCTTGTACATGAAACACAAAAGGTTAGTATGCAGGTACAGCAAGTAATCAGCAAGGCCAATGGAATGTTGGCCTTTATTGCAAGGGGGATGGAGTATAAAAGCAGAGAAGTCCTGCTACAACCGTACAGGGTATTGGTGAGGCCACACCTGGAGTACTGCGTACAGTTTTGGTCTCCGTATTTAAGGAGGGATAGAAACATAGAAAAAGGTGCAGGAGTAGGCCATTCGGCCCTTCGAGCCTGCACCGCCATTCAATGAGTTCATGGCTGAACATGCAACTTCAGTACCCCATTCCTGCTTTCTCGCCATACCCCTTGATCCCCCTAGTAGTAAGGACTTCATCCAACTCCTTTTTGAATATATTTAGTGAATTGGCCTCAACTACTTTCTGTGGTAGAGAATTCCACAGGTTCACCACTCTCTGAGTGAAGAAGTTTCTCCTCATCTCGGTCCTAAATGGCTTACCCCTTATCCTTAGACTGTGACCCCTGGTTCTGGACTTCCCCAACATCGGGAACATTCTTCCTGCATCTAACCTGTCTAAACCCATCAGAATTTTAAACGTTTCTATTAGGTCCCCTCTCATTCCAGTGAACTCCAGTGAATACAAGCCCAGTTGATCCAGTCTTTCTTGATAGGTCAGTCCCACCATCCCGGGAATCAGTCTGGTGAACCTTCGCTGCACTCCCTCAATAGCAAGAATGTCCTTCCTCAAGTTAGGAGACTTACACAATACTCCAGGTGTGGCCTCACCAAGGCCCTGTACAACTGTGGCAACACCTCCCTGCCCCTGTACTCAAATCCCCTCGCTATGAAGGCCAACATGCCATTTGCTTTCTTAACCGCCTGCTGTATCTGCATGCCAACCTTCAATGACTGATGTACCATGACACCCAGGTCTCGTTGCACCTCTCCTTTTCCTAATCTGTCACCATTCAGATAATAGTCTGTCTCTCTGTTTTTACCACCAAAGTGGATAACCTCACATTTATCCACATTATACTTCATCTGCCATGCATTTGCCCACTCACCTAACCTATCCAAGTCACTCTGCAGCCTAATAGCATCCTCCTCGCAGCTCACACTGCCACCCAACTTAATGTTATCCGCAAATTTGGAGATACTACATTTAATCCCCTCGTCTAAATCATTAATGTATAGTGTAAACAGCTGGGGCCCCAGCACAGAACCTTGCGGTACCCCACTAGTCACTGCCTGCCATTCTGAAAAGTACCCATTTACTCCTACTCTTTGCTTCCTGTCTGACAACCAGTTCCCAATCCATGTCAGCACACTAACCCCAATCCCATGTGCTTTAACTTTGCACATTAATCTCTTGTGTGGGACCTTGTCGAAAGCCTTCTGAAAGTCCAAATATACCACATCAACTGGTTCTCCCTTGTCCACTCTACTGGAAACATCCTCAAAAAATTCCAGAAGATTTGTCAAGCATGATTTCTCTTTCACAAATCCATGCTGACTTGGACCTATCATGTCACCTCTTTCCAAATGCGCTGCTATGACATCCTTAATAATTGATTCCATCATTTTACCCACTACTGAGGTCAGGCTGACAGGTCTATAATTCCGTTATCTCTCTCCCTCCTTTTTTTAAAAGTGGGGTTACATTGGCTACCCTCCACTCGATAGGAACTGATCCAGAGTCAATGGAATGTTGGAAAATGATTGTCAATGCATCCGCTATTTCCAAGGCCACCTCCTTAAGTACTCTGGGATGCAGTCCATCAGGCCCTGGGGATTTATCGGCCTTCAATCCCATCAATTTCCCCAACACAATTTCCCGACTAATAAGGATTTCCCTCAGTTCCTCCTCCTTACTAGACCCTCTGACCCCTTTTATATCCGGAAGATTGTTTGCGTCCTCCTTAGTGAATACCGAACCAAAGTACTTGTTCAATTGGTCTGCCATTTCTTTGTTCCCCGTTATGACTTCCCCTGATTCTGACTGCAGGGGACCTACGTTTGTCTTTACTAACCTTTTTCTCTTTACATATCTACAGAAACTTTTGCAATCCGTCTTAATGTTCCCTGCAAACTTCTTCTCATACTCCATTTTCCCTGCCCTAATCAAACCCTTTGTCCTCCTCTGCTGAGTTCTAAATTTCTCCCAGTCCCCGGGTTCGCTGCTATTTCTGGCCAATTTGTATGCCACTTCCTTGGCTTTAATACTATCCTTGATTTCCCTTGATTGCCACAGTTGAGCCACCTTCCCTTTTTTATTTTTACGCCAGACAGTAATGTACAATTGTTGTAGGTCATCCATGCGGTCTCTAAATGTCTGCCATTGCCCATCCACAGTCAACCCCTTAAGTATCATTCGCTAATCTATCCTAGCCAATTCACGCCTCATACCTTCAAAGTTACCCTTCTTTAAGTTCTGAACCATGGTCTCTGAATTAACTGTTTCATTCTCCATCCTAATGCAGAATTCCACCATATTATGGTCACTCTTCCCCAAGGGGCCTCGCACAACGAGATTGCTAATTAATCCTCTCTCATTACACAACACCCAGTCTAAGATGGCCTCCCCCCTTGTTGGTTCCTCGACATATTGGTCTAGAAAACCATCCCTTATGCACTCCAGGAAATCCTCCTCCACCGTATTGCTTCCAGTTTGGTTAGCCCAATCTATATGCATACTAAAGTTACCCATGATCAATGCTGCACCTTTATTGCATGCACCCCTAATTTCCTGTTTGATGCCCTCCCCAACATCACTACTACTGTTTGGAGGTCTGTACACAACTCCCACTAACGTTTTTTGCCCTTTGGTGTTCTGCAGCTCTACCCATATAGATTCCACATCATCCAAGCTAATGTCCTTCCTAACTATTGCATTAATCTCCTCTTTAACCAGCAATGCTACCCCACCTCCTTTTCCTTTTGTTCTCTCCTTCCTGAATGTTGAATACCCCTGGATGTTGAGATCCCAGCCCTGATCATCCTGGAGCCACGTCTCTGTAATCCCAATCACATCATATTTGTTAACATCTATTTGCAGTTAATTCATCCACCTTATTACGGATACTCTTTGCATTAAGACACAAAGCCTTCAGGCTTGTTTTTTTAACACCCTTTGTCCTTTTAGAATTTTGCTGTACAGTGGCCCTTTTTGTTCTTTGCCTTGGGTTTCTCTGCCCTCCACTTTTCCTCATCTCCTTTCTGTCTTTTGCTTTTGTCTCCTTTTTGTTTCCCTCTGTCTCCCTGCATTGGTTCCCATCCCCCTGCCATATTAGTTTAACTCCTCCCCAACAGCACTAGCAAACACTCCTCCTAGACATTGGTTCCGGTCCTGCCCAGGTGCAGACCGTCCGGTTTGTACTGGTCCCACCTCCCCCAGAACCGGTTCCAATGCCCCAGGAATTTGAATCCCTCCCTGCTGCACCACTGCTCAAGCCATGTATTCATCTGCGCTATCCTGCGATTCCTACTCTGACTAGCACGTGGCACTGGTAGCAATCCCGATATACTTGCATTGGAGGCTGATCAGAGAAGGTTCACTCGGTTGATTCTGGAGATAAGGGGGTTGGCTTATGAAGATAGGTTGAGCAGGTTGGGCCTCTACTCATTGGAGTTCAGAAGAATGAAATGTAAAAGATTCTGAGGGGGCTGGACAGGGTAGATGCAGAGAGGATGTTTCCCCTCGTGGGGGAATCTAGAGCTAGGAGGCATAGTTTCAGAATAAGGAGTCGCCCATTTAGGATGGAGATGAGGAATTTCTTCTCTCAGAGGGTTGTAAATCTGTGGAATTCTCTGCCCCAAAGAGCTGTGGAGGCTGGGTCATTGAATATATTTAAGGTGGAGAGACACAGATTTTTGAGCGATAAGGAAGGGTTATAGGGAGCGGGCGGGGAAGTGGGATTGAGGCACACTTGCTGTGTAGGAGTTCGGAGTAGAGTCATCATCCTCATAGGCAGTCCCTTGGAATCGAGGAAGACTTGCTTCCACTCTAAAAATGAGTTCTCAGGCGGCTGAACAGCCCAATACGGGACGGGAGCCACAGTCTCTGTCACAGGTGGGACAGACAGTGGTTGGGGGAAGGGGAGGGTGGGACAGGTTTGCCGCACGCTCCTTCCGCTGCCTGCGCTTGGTTTCTGCACGCTCTCGGCGACGAGACTCGAGGTGCTCAGCGCCCTCCCGGATGCTCTTCTTCCACTTAGGGCGGTCTTTGGCCAGGGACTCCCAGGTGTCGGTGGGGATGTTGCACTTTATCAGGGAGGCTTTGAGGGTGTCCCTGTAACGTTTCCTCTGCCCACCTGGGGATCGTTTGCCGTGAAGGAGTTCCGAGTAGAGCGCTTGCTTTGGGGAGTCTCGTGTCTGGGGACATGCGGACAATGTGGCCCTGCCCAGCGGAGCTGATCGACGCGGCGAGCGACTGCCTGTGGTGGTGGTGGCTGAGGGGGGCCGCACGGCCCGGGCTCGCTCTCGCCCTGCGCACACACGCGCGTGTGTGTGTGTGTGTGGGATCTTGCTGTGCCCCAGCACGGAGGCCCCGGCACCCGCCTTACCCTCGGCCTCACCCCCCCACACTCCCTGCCCCCCCCCGGGCCCTGCGGTCCCCCCCACACACACACTCCCCACCCTTGCACCTGGCCCACGGGGCCCTCCGCCTTGCCCCTCGGTCCCCCCCCACACTCCCCACCCCCTGGCCTTAACCTCGGCCCCCGCCCCGGGCCCTGCCCCCCTCAGTCCCCCCGCCCCCGGGCCTTACCCTCGGCCCCCGCCCCGAGCCCTGCGGCCCCTCGGTCCCCACCACACTCCCCGCCCCCGGGCCTTACCCTCGGCCCCCGCCCCGAGCCCTGCGGCCCCTCGGTCCCCACCACACTCCCCGCCCCCGGGCCCTGCCCCCCCACACCCCCCGCCCCCGGGCCCTGCCCCCCCCTCGGTCCCCCCGCCCCCTGCCCCCCCTCGGTCCCCCCGCCCCCGGGCCTTACCCTCGGCCCCCGCCCCGGGCCCTGCGGCCCCTCGGTCCCCACCACACTCCCCGCCCCCGGGCCTTACCCTCGGCCCCCGCCCCGAGCCCTGCGGCCCCTCGGTCCCCCCCACACTCCCCGCCCCCGGGCCCTGCCCCCCCACACCCCCCGCCCCCGGGCCCTGCCCCCCCACACCCCCCGCCCCCGGGCCTGCCCCCCCACACCCCCCGCCCCCGGGCCTGCCCCCCCACACCCCCCGCCCCCGGGCCTGCCCCCCCACACTCCCCGCCCCCGGGCCCTGCCCCCCCCTCGGTCCCCCCGCCCCCTGCCCCCCCTCGGTCCCCCCGCCCCCGGGCCTTACCCTCGGACCCCCCCCCCCACACACCCCCTGCCCCCCTCGGTCCCCGCGCCTTGCCCCTCGGTCCCTCACTTGTCCTCGTTGTCCGACATTGTTGCTGCCGCCGCACTCGCATCCGGGGAATGAGCCGCTGGCGGGTCACAGGGCGAGTGGGCGGGGCCCGTCCGCCATCTTTCATGCTGGACAAAACCCGTTTGCCCCCCCTCCCGTGGGCGCCGCCATCTTTGATGCTGGCGCCCCACTGCTGCTCCCCCACACACCCAGCCCAGATTCATGTGTCACAAATTACCAATCGGTTTTATTCCGCCAACAAAATCAACTTTCTTCGGGCCCAAGAATGTTAATAAGTATTCATGGAAGAATATATTTGTGTTTATGTTTTATATAAGTGTATTTACTGAATATATTTACTGCACAGATACAGTGCACACAATATTTGCAATGGTTGCTGTTACCAGCGCTGCATTCAGGGTCTGATGAGCCCAGGACAAGCATCGTTCGGCTGTCACAGTGTCAAACAGCGGCTGTAAGTGAGAGAGAAGCTACAAGCCTGGTTGGTGCCTGGCATGAGGCCAATTTTGAACTCTGGTCCGCCATCTTTCATATAGGCATCAGGGAGGGCCACCAACCCATTCCCCTCCAGAGTCATTTACCCCCCTCCCCCTCCCTTCCTCCTGCTGCTGGGCAACCCACCACATTAAATCAGAGATTGATAGCTTTCTGTTAACCAAGGGTATTAAGGACTTTGGGGTGAAGACGGTCATCTGGAGTTAGATTGCAGATCAGCCATGGTCTATTGAATGGCGGAACAGGCTCAAGGGGCTGAATGGCCTCCTCCGTTGGGGAAACTTGGATTTTTAAATTTTAGGCCAAAAAAAGCAGCACAAATCATTTGGTGGTGGCGGGGCATCTGGTTTGCTCGGCAACTTTAGAGGGTATTAAGACTGAAGTATACAGTGTTGGATTGGAGTCCTATGTAGGCCAGACGGAGTGGGACTGACAGGCTCTCTTCCCTGAAGGACATTATTGAACCAGTTCACAATCCTGCAGCTCACAAGTCACCAGATTTGTTCAATTAATTTTCTCAACTTCCCACGCTGACATTTGAACTCACGCCCTCGAGGTTGGCCGTCCAACACCTTAACCATGCCATTACCGTACACTTTGCTTTGCACACCTTGCCCAGTCTGTAACTAAGCAAAAGGTGGCCATCTTAAAAAACTGCACCATGAGTTACAGTGGAAATACGGACAATCTGCATTCAGTGTCAGACTCTCCATGATGTTACAGCAATCTGGGCATGAGGTGCAGGCCAGAGCTGATTGAACTTTTACATAGAAATTAGCAGTTTAAAAGGTACACAATAATTATAGTCAGTGCTAAGGTCCTCCTTACTCAGCAAGTGAATAGATACCAATTATACTGCTTCGGTATTTAAAACAAAATAGCTACAATCCTCTCCTTTGGTTAGTTGGGTGTCTTGACATACAAACCAAGCGTCATCGCTCAACAAGAAGTTGGAGTACTGTGAGCAGTTCCAGGCATCACGTCTTGGAGAGAGTGCAGCGCAGGTTTACCATAATGATACCAGACTTAAAGCATTAAATTTCGAGGAGATTACACAAATTAGGGTTGTAGTCTCTAGAATTTGGAAGGTTAAGGGGTGATCTGATCGAAGTTTCTAGCATATTAAAAGGGAAACAGATAGGGTAGATAGAGAGAAACTATTCCCGCTGGTTGGGGAGTCTAGGACTAGGGGGCATATTCTAAAAATTAGAGCCAGACCTTTCAGGAGTGAAATTAGGAAACATTTTGACACACAAAGGGTGGTTGAAGTTTGGAACCCTCTTCTGCTAGATCAATTGTTCATTTTAAATCAGAGATTAATAGCTTTCTGTTAACCAAAGGTATTAAGGGATATGGGGCAAAGGCGAGTATAGAGTTGAGTCGCAGATCAGCCATGATCTCATTGAATGGTGGAACAGGCTCGAGGGGCTGAATGGGCTCCTCCTGTGTTCCTAAATCCTGTCTGCCCAATATGGAGTGCACACCGTACCTCGCTAAGGCCAACGAGCTTCGGTGCAAGTTCAAAGGAACCCTGGCAAGTGTGTGCCGGGATACCGTTGGGCGTGAAACCAGACAAAGTCCTGTAGCTCACCAGTCAGGACCACCATTGCAATGGAGTCACGTGGGGAGAAAGTCCAGTCTCCAGTAACGGGTCTACTCCTCATTAACGAGCCAAACTGGCCGGTGAATTATCAATAGTGCTCTGGCAACAAAGCAGATGAGAAACCCAATACGCTGCACACTAGCGTCAGGACGCTCACAACTCCCACACTATGGGAGTTGCTGTTCACATCACTAGGAGGGACTGAGCAGAAGGCAGAGATGTGTCTGAACAGGGAGGCTGGGTACCCCTGACTTGCATCATGCTCCTCATCACAACCAAGGAGGCAGTATTAGCGGAGATCTTGACCATGGGAACAAAAAAATGTATTCTGCCAAAATGTTTGCACGTTTTGCAAATCCTAATCTGCTTTTGCTCACACAATGTGTTTTCCATCCCCACAACTTCCTCCCACCACTGAACTCTCCGTTACTGTGACTCTGGCCTTTCGTGCATCGTCTCGCCCCCTTCACCCCACCATTTTGGTAGGAATAGGGAGGTTACTTATTACTCTGAGAGGTGGGGTAGATGAACAAAGGGATCTCGGAGTACAAATACACAAATCACTAAACGTTGCGAGACAGGTTAACAAGGCCGTAAAAAGGCAATCCAAGGACCGGGGTTTATTTCGAGGGACAGAGTTCAAAAGTTGTTAAGTTATGCTAAACTTGTATCGAACCTTGGTTAGACCACACCTGAGAGTTCCGGTCACCATATTATAAAAAGGGATATAGAGGCAATGGAGAGGGTGCAGAGATTTACAAGGATATGCCTATCAGGAAAGGATGAACAGGCTGGGTCTCTTTTCGCTTGAAAAAAGGCTGAGGGGTGACCTAATTGAGGTCTTTAACATGATGAGAGGTTTTGATAGAATGGATAGAGAATGTTTCCACTTGTGGGGAAGAGCATAACTAGAGGCCATCAATATAAGATAGTCACCAAGAAATCCAATAAGGAATTCAGAAGAAATTTCTTTAGCCAGAGTGGTGAGAATGTGGAACTTGCTGCCACAGGGAGTGGTTGAGGCAAATAGTATCGATGCATTTAATGGGAGGCTGGACTGGCATGAGGGAGAAGGGAATAGAGGGTTATGCTGATAAGATTTAGATGAGGAAAGACAGGAGGAGTGGAGCATAATAAACGCCGGTATGGACTGGTTGGGTCAAATGGCTTGTTTCTCTGCCGTAGAGCTGATGTAGTCCATTGGCAGCTGTGTCTCGAGACATTTTACTACATTAAAATGCAAGTTGCTATGCCTTCGGCCATCTAGGGCCCCGTGATCTGGAATCCCCTCCTAAACCCTTCTGCTTCACTACTTTCCTCTCCTCTTTAAAACCCATCTCTCCAAGCTGTCAGTCAGTTCCCCCAATACCTCCTTCTCTTGGCGTCCATGTTCTGTATGAATACCATGGGGCGGTTATCGACATCAACGGTGCTATATAAATGCAAGTTGTATATGGCAATTATCGGCAAGGAGCTGAGAAATCAGAGGAATGTAACACTTAGGTTTTAATTGCACAAAAAGTTAAATGATATATATTTAAAACATTCTCTACATATTTAACTCGATGACGGGCCACACATTAGGGGCATGGTGTACAGGTAATAATTTAGCACACGATAGATTGCTCACCTTGTCTAGTTTTCTTCAAACGATATGCATCTTCCAGAGTGTAGACATAGAGCCCAGTTTGATAGGATCGTGGGGAAGCCGTGCATAAAGCATGCACAAAAGTGCCACCGTTACACTGCAGATGTGAGAGGGGTCTATTCTCTCCCAACAAACCCAGGACCTGTACCTTTGTACCAGGTTGTTTCGACCAGAAGCTAAACTGAACCTGACTAACCATTCAATAGTAAACTCCAAAACACTATGCCCTCGGCCTGCCTTGAACCACAATCTGCAAGTATTCCCAAGCTAACCTTACTGCGACAGTCCAACTCCATCGATGTCGACACGTGGACCTGACCCCAGTTCCCTTGTCCCATTACCATATTCAACTGGGGGAGGCTGTTGTGGTGTATTTCCCTGCAGTATACAGACATTCTGTGACTGTTACGAGGTCCGGACAATCCACACCTGTTCAATAAGCCGGACTGTGCAGAGGAGCGGGGGGGAAAAACTAAAACGTTGGGATTAGAGAACTACAAAAGTGGCTCCTGTCATCAGATTTACAACCCGTAACCGTTTTCTGAGACCCACAACCCTTCCTGTACACTATTGACCAGGCTCGAGGGACCGAATGGTCGCCTACTCTTCCTAATTCTTACGTTCTTGTGTTATGTTCTTATCTGTCACATGGCTTGTCCGGGAGATCTCAGGCATTGATCTTTGATCAGGTCAAGACATACATAGGTCAATATTCCTACTGCCATGTCAGGGCATGTCCCAAGTAATAAAGAAGGAGGTTGGTGAGCATCGCACTTAACTCGATCCTGTCTTTACCTGATAAATCACCCCTTCCCTAGAGAGCTCACCGTGGCTAGGTTTCCCCTCTTTTCTTCCCCCCCCCCCCCAGAGCAGAGCTTCTGAAGCCAACTGCAGGGCTCCCAGGATGAAACCTGGGACTTTCTTCCTGCACCTGGCTCAGTTTGACACAGCCAGGCCCACTCCGCCATTTGGGGAAGTGTGGACATCCCTGCGTCAGATAAGAGTCACCCAACCTGCTCAGATTCTGTTGTACTGAGGGGGTCACCCGCTCTGGCTGGATGCATTCCTGGAGGTCATCAAGTGGCCTTCTCCCTCCTACAGCCCCGCCCCCACCATTGGTCACGATGTCCATTCTCACAGCACCCTTCCTTCCAACCGCCAATCAGAAAGCGAACAGACTCTTCTTTACCCGATTGGATGATTCTTTTGTCAGTCAAACCGCCTTCTCTTTCAACATAGAGTTCAAGAATTTCAGACCATAACCTCTCCGTTTTTCCAGTTGGCAGCTGTTGATGTTCTGCCACTCCCATTTACCTTTTCTGGACCCTTCTTTTGTTTCTTCACTTGTCCCATTACCATCTCCTTTTGCCTTGTACAATCACCCCTTTTGTCTCTCTAATCTCTCCTGCCTTCCACTCTATCACAGACTGATAGAGAATTCAAACAGGTTCATTTAGACAGACTGTGAAAATTCACAGATCCCCAAGTCAAGGCTGCTACATGCAGTTCAGCATGTTGCATTAACTCATCAATCAACTTGACATTTTCGGACCTTGGGTAGCGAGCCAATAAAACGTTAAAAGACTTTCAATTGAGCCAATAAGGTCAAAGAGGTCGAGTTCTTTTCTGTAAATTGATCCAGGTATAAAGTACAGCCATTTTGACCATGTGTCTCAGTAAGAACAAAGACCTAGCTTGAAGCCAAGAAGTTTGTTACTCTCTGCCGAGATTAAAAAGTTAAAACTACCATCGGAGTTTGTATTTCATTGGAAATTAAGAGATCTAACACAGACCTTCCCTTTTGTTCTTTCCTCCCCTCCTCCACTGTCTGCATTTGCTTAAAACCGGTCACATCTCTAACTTTTTCCAGTTCTGGCGAAGGGTCATCGACCCAAGACGTTAGCTCTGTTTCTCTCTGCAGATGCTGCCTGACTTGCTGAGCACTTTCTGTTTCTATTTCAGATTTCCAGCATCCGCAGTATTTTGCTTTCGTGTTAGCCTTTCTCATCACCAACATTTTGATGACTAAAAGTGTTGCAAGAGAAGTTTTTTTTTGATGTTTCTCCCCAGGTTGTTGCTTGCAGCTGTGTCCTGGAAATGAATCTTCAACTCGCGGAAACTCCAGGGCAGTCCTGGAGGTTTGGCGACCCTAATGGGACTGTACATCGCAAGGTGGAAGGAATAAAAAAGACACGGCGAGACACCAGAGGTAATGCTTAGCAGCCAAACACAACATGTTTATTCTCTTTTTTTTCTCAAGAAAAATTATGTAGTCCACTGAAGCAACTGTGTTGCACAATTACAATCACATCCTCAAAACAAACCACGGATAAAAGCAAATTTCAAAATTCTTTATATATATACCTATTAGAACAACTTTTTTCTTTCAGTTTCAATGAAATGACAGACTTTTTTTTAATATTTTGCGCTGATATATATAAAAAAAATTCACCCTTATTATTCCAGCGATGGGAATACAGTACCAGCTATGGCCAGACCAAGAAATGGACACGCTGCAGCTTATTTGTACAAACTACATTGAG
Organism: Pristiophorus japonicus; assembly: GCF_044704955.1. Lineage (NCBI taxonomy): Eukaryota > Metazoa > Chordata > Chondrichthyes > Pristiophoridae > Pristiophorus > Pristiophorus japonicus. The sequence goes on from NC_091995.1 coordinate 95,923,529, forward strand.
CAACACAATTTGTTAATGAACCAGTGATTTTGTTTTTTTCCCTCTCTTAATAAGTACCTATCCTGGTCACACAATGCATAGTTCAGATTTTCTTCTAATTAAAAGGCAATGGCACCCACTAATGGGACATACATCTCCCCTTCCTCGCCTCCCACCCCTCCCGCCGTGGTAAAAAGTCCGTATCCCTTTAAACAAATTTTTGCAGGTCATTTTTCTTTTTAAAAATGATGAAATACATTCATTTTCTTTGTTGCGTGTCAGTCCTGTCTCTCTCTTTCCTCCCCCCCCTCCCCCCTCCACCCACCCACCACTTATAGTTATCATTTATATAGCTCAACAGTGTTGTCACCAGGATTGCAGCGAACCATTATGTCCTCTTGGCCACTTGCAACAGTGAAAAGACCATCTAGCCGTACGGTTCTAGATTCTGCCTTTCCGAATGTAGATTGCTGCCGATGGATTATAACCCGAGCTGTATAATACTGGGGTGAAGTGTAGTACTGGCAATTATTGATCAGTGCTGAGAGAGAGACGGGAGCAATTTTAAGTGACGTTTCAAGAGCATCACAGAGTCTATTGGCTTAAGTACGACTGTTTTTTCTATTGTGTATTGGCATCAATAGGTTAAGTAATCCTAGTGACAACAATGCATTTTATACATATATATATTATATGTATATTTTATATATATATGTATATATATATATATATATATATATAAAATATACATATAATATACATACACATATATAAACTTTCCGTGTGATTCACATCCCATCTCCCTGCCACAGAACCCACCTGAAGCCGGAGGAAAGATGGATTTGGATGAGATCTTTAGTATTTGGATAAGCCCCACCGACCACTGTCAGACAGGGGTTGGGCATGTTCGCGGAATAGCAAATGGCATCACGTTTATCTCTCCCACCCCCCACCCAACTCCTCCCCCTCGCCACCCCGCAAAATAAAAAAATGGGCTTATCCAGTGACCCATGGCAACCCATCAAGTGGGCCGACAATACGATTTGAAAGCTTCTCACCTAACACTGGCAGGAGAGCTGAGGCCAAGAGCAGTTTTTTTTTTAAGTCACTGCTACCTAACCCAGACCAGGGGAGAGGGGGGGGCGGGGTGGAGAAAGTTAGGCATCCCACTGCGTATGTGACAGGGTTGCCATGCTGATAGTTAACAACACAAGAAGCGACAGTCTGATAGCACCAATACTGAACTGGTACCGGGGGCAGGCACGGCAGGAAGTCAGATATCCAAATACCAAACGGGCCGATTATCCCGACCACCTCGTTTCATATATATTTCTTTTTCTTCAAAACCTATCAAAATACGCACATGCTTAATGTAAGACATATCAGCAAAATCCTCTGCAAATGTTCTAAATTGCTTATCATATAACATTAGGATTCATTTATAAAAACAGAATGAGAAATCCTTGGAACCACAGAATTTTAAGTTTTTTTTATATATATATATATATATATATATATATTTCACAGTACTTTCAGAATAAGTTTTAAAAAATTTTAAATCTTCTTTTCCTGCTCGGTTGCCCAATTCTACCCTAGTCGGGTGATAGCAATGGTAAAGGTTTATATACAGGTCACTTATCTGAACTGACTGCAACTGAAAATAAAAGATTGTGTCTTCTCCTGAGCAGTTCCGACATGCTGCTTGTTTACTGCACTCTGTAACTGGCTGCTGCACCAATAACCCACTAACAACGGCATTCCCAGACCACCGAGAGAAAGGGCTGGGGGCCTATTCAACGGCCACGCCACATAGTCCAGTTTCACCGATAGTCTTCAACCCCCAGTTTACATGGCACTGAATGTTCCATGGTAACACACAGACCCTGTAAACTCCCAACACAACAGAGATAGTGTTTGTTTTGTCAAGTCCCGTTACGGTACAGCGCAAATAATAAAAGACGTCGCTCTGCGAGTCACAGCAATTGAATCAGGCAAGTGTAAACAGTGTCATTCAATCTCCTCCTCCTCTCTCTACCCCCCCGCCCCCCCCCCCCTACTCCCCCCAGGCCATGGGATTTTTAATGCCTCTTAGTACAACATAGAACAAAATGCAATGAGTCGTCCAACATGCACCCCGCCCTTGTAGGCAAGGTGAGGTATAACGGAGACAAGGTTTAGTTACGGGAGGGGGAACAAGGGCGACTTCGTCAGATCAACCAGTTGAAAATGAATCCAATCTATCGTGTAAACAAAAAGGTCTCTGACGCAGCACAGCAGGGAGGGGAAGCAATGGAAAGTACTGGGAGCACATCTCTACATCTTGGGAACAGTCGCAGATGGAGAGGCTGAAGGCCCTCGCAGTGCTATTGTAACACTGGTTACGTCAAATTACTGTGCGTGCTAATTCAACACATTTAACCCCCTAAATTACACTGGGTTAATAACTGCGTAGAAAGAGCAAACACACACACACACACCCAGGAATCTCACCGTCCATATTTGGTGTTGAGCTGATGCAATTTAAAAAAAAGCTCACTGGTACTCGGGACAAAAACTTTACAAAATGCAATTAGTGACATTCCTTCTCTGGGCTGTGACCCAGCTCACCAGAAGAGAGATATAAATATCAGCATCTCAAAAGTACAGCAATGCACCCACCCTACAATTCTGAGTTTAAATTGCCAGGGAGGGCTGTGGAAAAGAGTGACAAATTGCAAGGTGCAATTCAAAAAAGGAATTTACCTCTTGCTCTATCAAAATCATTAATACTTAACAAAAAAAACACTTCCTTAATATACACTAAAGATATTGTGCAATATAACACACTGTTAGATCAATGAAACCCAAAGGTTTAAAAAAAAACTATACCGTCTTAAAGAAAAATTCCAAAGCAATGCGGATCGCTGCCCCTTTATAAATAGGAGTTTGATTCAATGACAGCCTGGCATTTAGACCCTGGGACACTGATGTATTGCAACCACCTGTTACTGGGAAGGGGGAACTGGAGGATACAAGGCAGTTGGCAGAATCGGTTTTCATTACTTCACAACTTCCCACACACAAATCGACAACAAGGTTATTAAATTCTCAGTGTCAGTCTTTTATGGGCATTTAAGCAAACAATGAATGCACTGTGCAGTATCGACAAAAAGAAATATTGGGACAGGAATGCCCAGGATCACACAATATTGACTTTAGCAGAATTAAATCGATCGATATACCAACAACTCTCAGTCCTAGCTATAGATTTGTAATAAGACATACTCGTTTCAAAAGGCAGAAATTCTCACAAGACAGTACGATACCCACGGCAAATCCGAATGGGCGACGGCAGAAGCATAGAAAGGGTTCAGGCCGCATTGTGGCACTGTTCCCATTGGAAAGATGTGGCTTCTGATCCCCAGCAAAACCTGATCACCCTACTGTAACGAGAGCTTGAATCTTCTCATTCTCCCCCACCCCACCCCACACCCAGAAAACAAGGAACTCATCTTAAAACTTATAGATACGATAGACACTACAACCCTATTACAATTGTGCATACAAATTAACTGAAATACTTCTAACTGTGCAATCAAACTATCAGCAGCACAATGCATTCCCAACTTGAGCATGGCAAGGGACAGGGGGCGAACCGGGATATTAACAGTGCAGCATCCTCCCTGCCAGCGACTTCCACAACACTACCCCAGCAGCCTGCCCAAAGCAGATTGGTGAATTGTCACTAATTAAGGGCAGTTTTGGAGCTCTTTTCCAGAGATTGGATCGAGACCAGCATTTCACTTGGGGAACCTCACCCCACCAACAGCACGGCTATCTAATGTCAAGTGAACAAAAGAATCCTCTTCGAAAGAGAGGCAAGTACAGAACAACTGGATCTGGCTGAGGCTTGCGCTGTGACCCTGCCCCTTTACAACCGATGCACAATATAGGCAGGAAAATGCTAAACTGTACTTTAGGAATATAATCTGCCTGATCGATAAGACGAAGAACTGAATGCCCCGAAAGGGACTTCTACTAAGTTTTAATTTGGTCTCGTTCAAAGTCTGTGGATCTCCATGGGAAGACGTACCAGATGAGAGGGACCAATGCTCCTTTAATGCCGGTCAGTGCCATGCGCTGGGATCACCTGGAAGGTAGGGACAATTAAACGGTAATGTCCAACTTGAGCTTATTGTATATTTTTAAATGATTTACTTTCCAGGTACTAGGAAGGTGTGCGAGCGAGGGATCGGCGCAAGAGTGATCAGCGACCTTGTGAGGAGTCAGGCAGAGAGAGAGAGAGAGAGAGAGAGAGAGAGAGAGAGAGAGAGAGAGAGAGAGAGAGCGGGAGCGGTTTCCAATCAAAGGCAGAGACGATGCCCTGATGTGAAAGGCAGTGAGACATTGTCAGGAGGGCACCAGAGCAGAAAACACACCGGAGGGAGAGACAAAAAAATGGGGGGTGGGAGAGGATTGAAGGGGAACGGCCTTCCGACTTAAAGAAAATGTGATGGAAACTGCAACTGCAAAACCAGGGGGAGGGGAGAAGAGATCACAGAAAAAACAAGATTTGGTGAGAAGTAATTTTATATTGTGGAACGGAGATAGCTGAGCAATAGAATTGGTACAGCATTCTGGCGAAGTCAACTCCTCCTCAATTATTCTAACTGTGAGCCTTTGTTGCAACTCTTTTGGTCAACGATGGAGATACCTTTCCAACCCCTTCCCCTTCCCTCCCAGAGGCCATGGCTCTAGGAAGTTCCTCGAAGATCTGGGAAAGGCGGGAAAACGGAAGCTCGTGTTGCCTCCCATCTTCCGACGCAGGCGGACGTCCCGACAAGACACGCTTGCTTGCTCACGGGCTTGCGAACCGACACAGGAACCACCAGCAGGATTCAGAGGTTTTGAAAGCGCACTCGCGCCCAATTTAGAGGCGCCTGCCAATAATGCAAAGTGTTCCCGGGGTCCAGGTACAGTCGTGGGAGTGATTTTTCCCAAACAGAGTGGGGCGGCTTCCCCTCCGGCCCCATACACAACCTGGGACTCAAGACAATTGGAAGGGGTCGGAGAAAGTACCAGGATAGTACATAAAAAGCCATAGGACCCCTGCATACAGAACAAGTGCGGGAACACAAAATGCACAACAGTATTTAGTTTACGTCTGAGACAAGATTTTTTTTTTTTTAAAGTTACCACCTGTCTTTTCTCTAAGGTGATGATGGACCCACTGAGTATTTGCTACACTCTCCGCTTCCGTTTTGAATTTCCAGCCTGCGCAATCTTCCTTCATTGCCTCGAGTTAAAAAAGCAGACTTCTGCTTGGCTCCCCATAGACAGCGCACAGGCGAGGTCTGGCTTACCCGTGCTTTGAGCGCTTTTTTTTCCTGTAAGATTCTAAGTGGAACCGTGACTGGTGCTGGTGCAGCGTATGTCTGCAAGAATACTTTGCGGTTAGCTGTGGGGCTCATGCACCCACACATTGGTAAACTCCGCCAGGATTAGGGTGGGGAGAAAGAGACGGATATTCCCACACCTCTGCCCACCACCAGGTACGAGTGATCCTGCACTCATTCAAGCCTACCGTCCTACATAATTATTAACCCTCCACACCAATTAATGTCAGGGAGCTCCACATTCAGTCAGACACTCCCCCATGAGATGAACTTACACCAGTTATTTAATAGTATCTACGGAGATATATCACCAACGATGTCTCCGCAAGATCCTGCAAATCCCCTGGGAGGACAGGCGCACCAACATCAGCGTCCTTATCCAGGCTAACATCCCCAGCATTGAAGCACTGACCACACTCGATCAGCTTCACTAGGCGGGACACATAGTTCGCATGCCAGACACGAGACTCCCAAAGCAAGTGCTCTATGCGGAGCTCCTTCACGGTAAACGAGCCAAAGGTGGGCAGCGGAAACATTACAATGACACCCTCAAAGCCTCCCTGATAAAGTGCGACATCACCACGGACACCTGGGAGTCCCTAGCCAAAGACCGCCCTAAGTGGAGGAAGTGCATCCGGGAGGGCGCTGAGCACCTCGAGTCTCGTCGCCGAGAGCATGCCGAGACCAAGCGCAGGCAGCGGAAAGAGCGTGCGGCAAACCTGTCCCACCCACCCCTTCCCTCAACCACTGTCTGTCCCACCTGTGATAGGGACTGTGGGTCTCGTATTGGACTGTTCAGCCACCTAAGGACTCACTTCAGAAGTGGAAGCAAGTCTTCCTCGATTCTGAGGGTCTGTCTATGATGGATGATGACATTAAAAAAAGTGATTTTCTTTAAAAAGGGGGGAAAATCATTGTAACAGAAGCTGCAAATCACTGAGGGAGAACTTCCCGGACACTGTTCTATGAAAGTAAGGTGGCATTCTGAATAATTGTTATTCTGCAGGGAGTCACTAAGCAACAGAATTACTGCACACTATGTCTCTATATATTTTGAGATTCCCATAATCAGGGGTGGGGGGGGGGGGGGGGGGGGAGGTGGTGATCCTGGAGACTGATGTAGGCTTGGTTTCCACTCCTGCGTCTGCCAGCCCAACATTTTCGGCATTTCGAAGCGAAACGGTGGAAGGCCGCATCAGAGGAAGGTCCTCTCTTAAAATCAGTACACCTCAGCATTAAACAGTGCCACTAAATAAAGTGGCAGTGATGGTATAGCAGGGCTCGAGGTCCACAAGCTGGCAGAAATCGCCCCCCTTTCCCCCCCCCCCAACCGAGCACCCTGAACGGTTTAAGTACTCGTGCTTCTGACCCCCTGAATATCCCAAGAAATGGCTTTGTCAAGATGGAACAAGTCAGATTGGTGAAGGGGGAGGGGGGGGGGCGGAAATGGAGTAGAAGGAGGGGGAAAAATAAATTGTGCTTATTTCAGAATTGTCTTGCTTACTTTCATTAAACAATTCTCCCACCCCCGCCAGAAAATAAAAACCTTTTTAGCCATTTTCCTCGGAGAATGGCAACATGGACTAAAGTGAGGAGAGGATGCACAATGAATCTACGGAACAGTGAACGAACGCCCTTGTCTCAGGCTGACTGGTCCCACATCCACAGTGGAATCGTAATCGGCTCACCTGAAGATTCAAGCAAGCCTGCAATGTCGATGCAAGGCAGGCCCAATTGGCCATTTGCACTCCTGCAGAGGGATCAGTGTGTGTGTGTGTGTATTGACAAAGTTAGCAAAGGGCCCTTGCATGTTGGGCAAGGATTGGGATAGGAGGCTTAATGTCACATTGGGTCAAACACAACCCCCCCCACCCTCCCTGTCCCTTCCCCCACTCTCCCCCCACCCACCCCAGGACGACAGGAACTGCTTTTGCTAGGTCAGACTGAATGGCATTAAAGTTTTGTGGATGCTTCATCGGTCATGACCCAAATATTCTAACTGGACTGCAATGAGGTATTACCATTTAAGTAGATTTCTAGACAGGATTGGAAATGGTGCAGCACACGGACTGAAAATCTCATCAAAGTCGGACATTAGCTTTTTATTCCCTCTTTTTTTATTTTAAAAAAAGTAACATTTCGGGAACTGGCTTTTCCCCTAAAAATTCCTGAGAACTTTCTTTAAATTTTAGGAGGAAAAAAGGTCATAATAGAAGCAAAACAAAAAGTCAATGCAAACTAAACTACAAACAAAAACACCATCAAATGCTCCCAGAGTTACTCCTCATCTAAAAATACGAAAGAAATATTTTTGGTCTTTTTATCCTGTTTCGATGGAAGAACGGTTCAACGTTTTGATTTCAGACTTTTCTACGCCTTGGAAAAGGACTGTGCCAGTAATATTTGGAATCAGTTTTTTTTTTAAATATCGATTATCGGAACAGTTCATTCGAATCACTCGGCTTCTCCGAGCACCGCCCCCCTCAAAGCCAAACCCGAACCAAGTGTGACGGAGAATGGGCAGCTCCCCTCCCCCCAATCCGCCTCCTTTCGGATTAGTCGATATAATAAACACTGCCTCAGTCAACGAAGCGGAGTCAAAATACTTGGCAGCTTTTGGTGACTGTGGTTATGAAGTCCACCTGTCGGACAGGGTCAGAGTTGGCTGAATCAGACAGCACCCAACAGTTCAGTATGGGGTTCTTCAAAATATTGTATTCACTATTTCGACACAGCCCTAAAGGTTATGTAAACAGGACAAGGCCAAACATCTGGGCACCTCCCGAATGTTCAGGATTAATATAACTCCACAAAGTGCTAGATGACGACCGAGCACGCAGGAGTGAGGCGTGTATGAGTGGCTGTGCACATGTCTGGTTGTGTGAGCGAGACGGGGTTAGGGTGGACGAGAGGGCATGGTAAATGCAAAGTGACCGTATGTCTGGATGGGAAGGGGCAAGGCGGAGGGGCGGGGGTGGGGAGAAAGAGTGTGCTTCTATAGCTTGGCTAACTGAACAGAATCCGAAGCTAGATTAAAGCAGCAACTTGTAAATGCGGCCACTTTTGGTCACTTCACGGACGTTGACACTGGTGTGGCTCAGCGGGTGAAGACTTAAGACAGACGCCAAATTTCCCTCCCCTTCCCTCCCACTGTATGTCATTGCCCGCTGGCCATTCCCACATCCCCTCACACCCCCGTACCCATACGACACTGCTTCAACTTTGTGTACAAGAAAAATTCAACACTACAGCAAAACATAATGAGGACAATTTAAAAAAAATTAAACAGAAAAAGGTGCAATACTTAGAACATTAACAACAATTTTCTTTTTATATAGTTTCCTAAACAAGTCAATGCTTTTTCTCACTAGGTTTCACCCAAGCGGGTTTAAAACATGAAGGGGGGGGGAATAAAAGGAAAGCACACGCTTTTTAATCTGAAGAACATTCGTACGTAAACGTTTCTATCTTTTATATAGTGATCGACCAGTGAACAAAAGTACTGTTCCTCCTGTGTGTTCGGCATTTATCTGCCATCAATTGGGACCCAGTACCAGCCTGTGCAGCAATAGGACTGTAATACAGTCTGCTACCCACTGAGGTGTGCACTGCCTGACTGTGTGTGTGTGTGTGTGTGTGTGTGTGTGTGTGTGTGTGTCTCTGTCTCCAGCATTGCTGTATGCACATTGATTGGAGTGATTGGATTTCAGCGTCACCCCACACAAGCAGCAAGGTCACCAGTGGGCGAGGTCAGTGATATGGTCACTAATGGAATATTTCACAGGAGACAGACACACAAACCTGTTAATATGCGCCCGACGTAACATTTTACAGAAACACACTTTCAGTATCTTCGCTTTACATTTTAAATTGGACTTTTTTTTTTTGTTCGATGTTGCAGTCGGTCACGCCGGGCCTGTTGGAGAGTGCGGGACGTGACCCCTTTATGCCATGTGTATCATGGCTCTGCACACACATGCAGACCTGTTCGTGCGTATGGTGTAAACAAAAAAACATGCTAAAGCTATTCCTACACAGTCTCATATCACCTTAGGCTAGGTTTACAGCAAGTATGGTCGCAGACTTTAGGTCAGCAAGTACACAGAACGGCCACAGATTGGCTTGCTATTATAGATGGACCGTAATTTCACAGAAATAACCTGTGTTTTTTTTTTGGGGGGGGGGGGGTGGGGGTGGGGGAAAAGAGAAGAATTTTTTTTAAAGAGAGCGAGCTACATGCAGTAAGGGTTATTATAAGCCATAAGCGGGGCGTCGTTCCCAGAGCTCGGTCCTGTTCCAGAATCCCTGCGCCGTGACAGGGAAGTTCTTGTTCAGAGTGGAGATGCCGAAGGCGGTGGGATGTAAACAGCTGGCGGTAAACCAGCTTCACAGACTTGTGCCAGTGAGGGTTTGTGGATGGCTACAAGCCGTTGGGTGAAAGTGTCAATTTACAGGCAGTACAGGTGAACAAAGGGAGGCTCAAGCCAGCCAGGCCCATTGGGGAGCTACATTTCTGCTCAAAGATTTTAAAAAACACAAAACATATACAAAAAAGGAGGGAGGACTATATTCAAAGGAGTTATTTTTATTAAATTACGGCAACACCTTCATTGAATTAGCTAAGTGTTTTGAATACCTCAAGGTGGAGGGGTGGGGGGAAAATGACTGACCCGCCGTGACACCCACCCCATGTTCACAAAATGATGAAGCTTATTACAGTACACAATGAAACCACCCCCCCCAAACACTTTGAGACTGAGTGCAACACGTAAATTTAACTTGGAAAAAACCTCTACACTAAGTTTCTTAACCTACATTGTTTTTAAGTGCTTATGTCATTTGAGTGTAGCAGTTTCAGAGGGCAGCACATTTGCCCACGAGAGAAAAAAACTATTGCGATGCTAAATTGTAGCGCGTGATAAACGATCGAGAGCACAAGACCAGTTAGCGGCAGCGATACGCTGATGAGATGACACTATAAAGTAGCGTGGTAATATCTACATCAGCGCATGTTTTAGGGATGGTCGAGACTGTGCTGGATATGTTAACATTTACTACAGAAAAAATACAGTAAACAGACCTTAAATACAGCATAAAAATAAGCAGCATTGTAGTGAAGGGCTGGGAGCTTCTTAATTATCAACTGAAATTAGTTAAGACAACTTTTGGTTGGATGAGGGAGGCAATGAAGGGAAACAGTGGAGTAGCGTAGCATCTTCTTGGATTAAAGGCTGCAAATGTTCAGGGAGCAATAACCCACGTTCAGCCCAAAGCCTTAGTAAAGAGAGAGAGAGGTGCTTCTGATGCAAATACCGCTCTCCACTCATCTGTCAGGAGGTGGACTTAATGCTGTTGAGAAGCTATATTTTTCCCTGCTCTCAAGATGCTCAGTCTGGCTGGGCAGTTGTTCCGACAGCCCTTTGGTATCTCGCCCAAGCAGCCGTTATTTGTCCCTGACCCTGGACGATGAAATATTCAACCACAGAGGGTATTCGCAGCCGGGCCTAACCCTGCCCCGATCCCAACAGCCGCACATGCAAATTTTCCCATAAGCGTCGTTGGGACAGCGATCACAAATGGGAACCACAGATGATTTTTTTAAATCTCCCATCCGTTTCCCCCTCTCCCCCCACCGAGCAGAGATTGGGGGGGGGGGGGAAGGGGGGAAATTCAGATCAATAGTAGCCCCTCCACCACCGCTGCCTCCGCGGTCGACATAAACTAATTCAGCACAGACTGGAAATCGAAGCAGAGTGTCTCGGGTCTGTGTGATTTAGCAGTGCCCGTGGGGGTGCCTTTACCCGTTAGGGGAGCAGTTTGAGAATCTTGTGCTAAGTTTCTCCCCTCCCACCCCCTGCAAGTGACACAAGCGTAACATTGATACGTGCAGTGTCCCAGCCCTGGCAAAGGGTTGGTGCATGTGGTATTTGTATGGGTACAGGGCTGGTACTGGTGCATCGTAATACCCTGCAACTTATACATCTAATAGGTAACGTGCAAGGTTCAGTATCTGTCCTGGTCAATCACTAAGCATTAATATGTGAGGTTCTGTCACGTCTCCGCTATTGCAGGTCAGAGGACGGAAACGTGCCCAGTGCAAAAAAAAAAGTTTAAAAAAAAAAAAGCCCGTTTTGTGTTTTCAGTAAATGTCCTGTTGCAACAATTTCTCAATACGGAGGGGAAAAAAATCGTGTAAGGAAAAACTATACTACTGGTTTTAAAAAAAAAACGTATTTATTTTTTGATGGTAAGGTGTACTTCACATTTTTAATGTTGGCGTTCATGATTCAAGTATTTCGAAGTGTGATATGTTTTTTTTGTTGTTTTTTTGTTTTTTGTTTTTTTTTTGATTAAAAAAAGTAGCCGAAAATTAGGAGGGAGGTGTCTATGTGCACAAGAGAGACTGTGAATGACCCCCTTAATTTGTTTCACTTTTTTCTTTTTTTTCTCCTTTTTTTTTTAAACTTGTCTTGAAACTTATTGCAGTTTGAAAAAAAAACACATTAGTGCTGCTGTTCAAAAAAGTTCACGAGGTCACAGGTCAAAGGTTGAAAGCTTAAAAGTTCAAATTGAATCAGCCCCTCCGCCTAGGAGGTCGCCAGGTAGTAGGGGGGCCGGGCTGCCCATTCGGTGCGAATCGTCGGAATTCGGGGCCCCCCATAAGCTTGCCGTGTAGCTGGGGGTGGCCCACAGCGAGGCCCCGGCCAGGTTGCTGCCGCCTCCGCCCCTGCCCACTCCTCCGCCACTGTTCCACTGGCCCAGGCCAGACCGCCCACCAAACGAGTGCAGGCTGCTCCCCACTGGGTCCATCTGGCTCTGTCCCGTCTCCAGCGTCTGCCAGCCCGGGGATGGTGTTGATAACTGACCTTGTGCAAAATAGCGGTTGACTTCCTCTTCGCTGACAAACTCAGCAAGAATGGTAGTGTTCCCCAACACACACCTGCAAAATACAGAGAGAGGGGAATAAATGAGGGGCAGAGTTACCCTTGGCCTGCAGTATTTTTTTTAAAGTGTGTTTTTATTTGGAAGGGAGGGGATAAGGACAAGAAAGTAACAGTAAATGCTAGAAGCCATAATACATGTGGGCGACGCTGGCAAAGCCAGCATTTATTGCCCATCCCTAAGTGCACTCAAGGTGTTGGTGGTGAGCTGCCTTCTTGAAGGCAGCTAAGTGGCACACTGGGTCGTTTCAGAGGGCAGTTAAGAATCAACCACATTGCTGTGGGTCTGGAGTCACATATCGGCCAGACCGGGTAAGGACGGCAGATTTCCTTCCCTAAAGGCCATTAGTAAACCAGATGAGTTTATCCCAACAATCAGATAGTTCCATGGTCACCATTACTGCCACTAGCTTTTTATTCCAGATTTATTTAATGAACCAAATTTAAATTCCCCAGCTGCCGTGGTGGGATCTGAATTCTTTCTCCGGATCATTAGTCCCCGTTTCAGATGCTGGTTAACTGGTGCACCTCCAGCATTTTCTTTTACTCTGCCTCTTTCTCCACAAATTTTATCGCCTCCTACCCTGAAAATGGGATTATTAATTCAGTCAGCATCAACCTTGCGGACCCAAAAGCCCAGGAGCCGAGTGCACCTTCACAAGCACCCGGGTTATGGTCATCTCATTGAGAGAAGGAGCAAGGTTCAGCCGTGTAACGTTTGGCCGTGTAACAAAGGAACGTCCACTGCTACCAGAGGCTCAGCTGGAGACCATGGCGAGAGTTTTACCAGGTTGAAGTGACACTACAGCTCCCCCAAGGACACGTGACTCCAATGGATTAAGTGCTGCCCAAAATAGAGAAAGCAACTAGTCCGCTGGTAGTGAAGAAAATTGCTGGAAATCTGGTAACGAGAGAAAATGCTGCAAGTACACAACGCGTCTGTCAGCGTCTGAAAGAAAACAGACAGACCAATGTTTCGGACTCTGATGAAATGCATCCAACCACCATTTTAACCTGTCTTTTCTCTCTCTGATCTGTTGTGAATTTCCAGCATTTTCTACTTTCATTTGAGATTCCCAGCACTGGTTGCTTTTAAGCTCTGACTGAGAGAATTGTTCTCTCGTTCCAGGTGAAGCAAGTTCATGCGCGGTTTGAATAAAAAGCAAGTGCTCCTGTTTACATTCTCCTTTGTCATCAAAATTCTAAACAGAGGCAATATTGAAAGGAGGCCCGCTGTCAGCAGTTTGGGATTAGATTGTCCCACGCTCCTAGCTGGAGAAATGTCTGGTGGCTCGGGGCCCACCAATGGAGGGAGCAGGGCGAGGAACAATCCATCGGAACAAAGCCAGGGACTTACATGTGCAGCGCAGTCTGGGCCTTGGCAGCCTCTTGCTTGGTGCTGTATCGGACCAGTGCGGTGCCGTGTGTCAGGTTCAGGTGGAATGTTATCAGCGGGCCATGCTGCATGCAGATTGTTCGCAGGGTGGAGCCGTCGATCTGGGAGGAAGCAATGTTTCATATTAAACTTTGTTCAAAACAAAACACACAAATCGCTTCTGTTTCCAGTTGCTGACTCTGGCTGGGGTACAATGCCCTCCAGTCCAGTGGCAACTCTTTTACGCGTGAGCCTACAGGGAGTGTCGCAGGCTATTCCACTGTAGGGCATCACTGCACAGCTCGATTCTTCCCCCCCCCCCCGCCCCACCCCACCCAATCCCCCCTCTCCAGCCAAGGGCCACGGAGGCAATTGACCTACATCAAATGTCACCCAAGCTGCAATCTGGTAGCTGTGGGCAGACCAGGATCGGAGCCCGCTTTACATGGCTCAGTGCCGGACATTTACCAACTCATCTGCCTTACTGAGGTGTATAAAATTATGAGGGGCCTAGATAAAAGTGGATAGGAAGGACCTATTTCCCTCAACAGAGGGGTCAACAACCAGGGGGCATAGATTTAATGTAAATGGTAGGGAGATTTGAGACGACATTTTTTTCCACCCGGAGGGTGGTAGAGGCAGAAACCCTCATCACATTTAAAAAGTACCTGGATGTGCACTTGAAGTGTTGTAACATACAGGGCTACAGACCAAGAGCTGGAAAGTGGGATTAGGCTGGGTAGCTCTTGGTCAGTTGGTGCGGACACGATGGGCCGAAATGGCCTCCTTCCGTGCTGTAAATTTCTGTTATCCTATGAAAAGAACTGCAGAACGTTCAATCACTGAGGCACCTCTCGGGGATCAATGGCATCAGCCAACAACGAGCAAAGCTTCTATTACTGGAGTAAAGCTGGCCTGTTTTTCAATAAAATCTTTCTGCTTTACAACCTGGCTTTACCATCCACCTCTTTGAGCACATCAGTAAAAGAAACACATCTCCCCACCTTGCTATTTGTTTCATAAAAACGATTGGTGACAGAAAGGTTACAAGGGTACACGGCGGGTCTCTAACTCAAATATTCATCTCTTTCTGTCCAGATGTTGACTGGTTTGCTGTGTATTTCTGGATTTCATTCATACTGTTGGCACTGGCAGTTTTGTTTATCGGTATAAGTGATATCCGAACCAATGCTATCAAACAGTGTGTCTTGGTGTCACTATAGTGAAGATAGCGGGCAGTCCAATACACTATCAAGGTTACCAGCTTCGTGCACTGCAACTATTTATCCTCAGAGAATCCTACAATTTTTCTCTCTCCTTTTAGACTCTGACATCCAGCTCTCTCTCCGCCCTGCTCTCCATCTCATACTCCCTCCCCGCCCTGCTCTCCATCTCATACTCCCTCCCAGCGCTCTCTCTCCGCCCTGCTCTCCATCTCATACTCCCTCCAGCTCTCTCTCTCTCTGTGCTGTTCTCTATGTCACTCCCTCCTGCTCTCTATTTCTCACTCCCTCCAGCACACTCTCTTTCACACTTCCTCCAGCTCTTTATTTCGCACTGCCTGCAGCTCTCGTCTTCCTGTCCTAAGTTGCTATCGTGTCTTTTCCCCTACACTTTGCTTAGGATGCCAGCTGCAGTTCTCCATGCCCTGCTCCCTATAAACCTGCATTTACTGACCAGTGATAGGGAGAGGATTTATAAGTAGGCGAGATAGATATTTCCTTTTCCCTTTCAGGAAAATGCTATTTGCCAAAAATGCTTCCGTCCCGAGCCTGGTGGATGCCAGGGAACCCGAATGCAATGCCAGGTGATGCTAACCATTATGCGTTTACCAAAATCCTGGTGAAAATACTGCAACCCCATCAGGAACCCAAGTATCTTTGCGATACTCCTCTCATCACTGATAATTCTACAGAATGTCTGTACCTGTGGAGTGAGATTATGAAGAACAAGCCAGGAGCTGACCCGAACAGATCCACCCGAACTGCCATCACTCCAGTTGGAACCTAGAGAGAAACAAGACAAGATGAGGTTTAAAATAAAAAAAAATATATATATATATTAAAAAAAATAAAATAAATAGGCTATTTTCTTCCTGCAACTGAAATGCCAAAATCATGAGAGGTAGATAAGAGAGAAACTGTTCCCATTGGCGGAAGGGTCGAGAACCAGAGGACACAGATTTAAGGTGATTGGCAAAAGAACCAAAGGCGACATAGAAACATATAAAATAGGTGCAGGAGTAGGCCATTCGGCCCTTCGAGCCTGCACCACCATTCAATAAGATCATGGCTGATCATTCACCTCAGTACCCCTTTCCTGCTTTCTCTCCATACCCCTTGATCCCTTTAGCCTTATAACTCCCTCTTGAATATATCCAATGAACTGGCATCAGCAACTCTCTGAGGTAGAGGATTCCACAGGTTAACAACTCTCTGAGTGAAGAAGTTTCTCCTCATCTCAGTCCTAAATGGCTTACCCCTTATCCTTAGACTATGTCCCCTGGTTCTGGACTTCCCCAACATCGGGAACATTCTTCCTGCATCTAACCTGTCCAGTCCCGTCAGAATTTTCTAGGTTTCTACGAGATCTCCTCTCATCCTTCTAAACTCCAGTGAATACAGGCCCAGTCGATCCAGTCTCTCCTCATAGGTCAGTCCTGCCATCCCAGAAAAACATGAGGAAAACTTTTTTTTACGCAGCGAGTGGTTAGGATCGGGAATGCGCTGCCTGAGAGGGTGGTGGAGTCAGACTCAATCGTGGCTTTCAAAAGGGAGTTGGATTTAAGTATCTGAAGGAAAAAAAAAAACTTGCAGGGCTACAGGGAAAGGGCCGGAAGGGAATGGGACTGGCTGAGGTGCTCTTGCAAAGAACCGGCACGAGCGACGAGCCGAATGGCTTCCTTCCGTGCGATCAAGGTGACTGGATTTTATAATATTAAATCGTTTTCATTTTTCAAGTGAATCAGGCAGATAGAAACTTTCAATTAAAATAGATAAAAACAGTAGAATGAGACACAGACAACGAGCTACGTACTCAGGGCGTATCGTGACTCCTGCATGCCCCATCCTCTGCTGAGTCGGGGGGCTCCACTGCCCCACGGAGACGATGGAGGCTTCTGATTGGTCAGTCCCGGTGGCGGGCGGGTTGGTGGGTTAGTGTTTTTCGAAGACATCTGATTCTTCCACATCCTGGGATGGCCGATCGGATCTGGAGACCACGTCGACTTGAAGTCACTGAACTTGGCTGGAAGAACAAGACGGCTCAGGACCCAGGTAATTCATTAACAAAAAAACACCACAGGACTGGGCTAGGAGGTAGTTCCCCCAACCAGAAAACGCCACGATATGCTCAAGACATTCTAACCAAGGGCTCGGGTACAAGTTTAAAACAACTTTAAATTCTGACTTTTGCATCTTTAAACATTCTCTAAATTACATTCTTGGGGAGAAAGTGGATGATAGAAATTTTCAAGCACAAATGTTAGCAAAATTAATGAATGTCCGCATCAGCTCCAGGACTTATTTAATCCACAGTCGAGGCCTGCAGATGGCGATGTCAGAGCAACAAAATGATATATTAGCAGCTCGTCCATGATGGGGAGTGAGAACCAAACACAGTATTAAATCAGGCAGGACAGGAGGGCAAGGAATCACAATTAGATGGGGGGGAAAAAAAGAGGATGGGCACTAAGATTAAGAAATATAGCTGTTTGTAGCAGAACCGGGGAGTTACTATTTACTCGAGTTGGTCTCGTAGTGCTTGGCCAAATTTGTGGCAGAAAACACCCTGCATTCTGGGCGGTACAGCTGGCTTAATGTTTTTTATTGCTACTGCTCTTAAGAGCCTTGGCATGTTTTCCGACGTTAAAGGGGCTATATAAATGCAGGTTGTTGGTTTATAAAAAGTACACGATCTGCAGTAAATTTCACATCGCATATTATGTGGATCAAACAAGTAAATTTGTGCTGTCCCTACAACACAATTAATATAGAATCACAACACGCGCTGGGAACACACAATCAGGCGCTGGAAGATTCAGTATATCGGCCCTACCTGAAGTGCTCTGTACGGTGCTGTAGGAGTTGTTTGAGGCACTATAGGACCAGGCACCGGGTGAAGGCAGCGAGGTGTTCAGGGAGGAACTGGACCCTGTGAGAAAACAAGACCGAGATCATTCTTAACTCACCACTGAATGAGAGGAAGAATTCACACCAAGAATGCACAATATATGTGCAATGCTCTGCAATGGTCCCTTTGCTGAGATACAACTGCTGCCAGTGACAAACAGGCAGGCCTGCAACGGCCAGCGGCTGGGGACTCTCAGTTCAAGTGGAGACAGTATGGAAATTTCACAGACCCACCTTTATGCTTTACATACTAAGATCATTACACAAGAACCATGACTGCTTTTCAAAAGTGGCAGTAACTTGCAGCATTGGACCAGAGAAAGGACAGAAGGTGGCTGCAGGACAAGTCCTTCAACTGGTCGGCTTTTCTCAGTTCCCTGCTCCAGCATAGACGGGGGCCTATTACTACTACCCGATTACTTCATTGACTTAACTAAATTCAGAAACTTCCGAGTTCACACTATCAAGTCCGAGAAATTGGCAAGTAAAATTTCTACCTACAGATGTGACACCGAGTGCAGAGGGGGAAATCAAAGGCAGTTGATGACAGACAGTGCTGGTTTCAGACTGCAAGAAGTTAATAAAACTTCCAACACAGCACCACTGCTGTAATAGTGTATGTATAGTGCAGTCCTCCGAGGAGTAGGACTCATTTTGAGCAGTAAATGGGAGCATTCAGGTCCTTGTGACTTTAGCAAGAGGCACATCATTGCCACCCTCAGCTTAAGCTCAGTGTTAGCTGGAGCACTGCTCCTGTACAGTCACTAAATAGAAACATAGAAAATAGGTGCAGGAGTAGGCCATTCGGCCCTTCGAGCCTGCACCGCCATTCAATGAGTTCATGGCTGAACATGCAACTTCAGTACCCCATTCCTGCTTTCTCACCATACCCCTTGATCCCCTTAGTAGTAAGGACTACATCAACTCTTTTTTGAATATATTTAGTGAATTGGCCTCAACTACTTTCTGTGGTAGAGAATTCCACAGGTTCACCACTCTCTGGGTGTAGAAGTTTCTCCTAATCTCGGTCCTAAATGGCTTACCCCTTATCCTTAGACTGTGACCCCTGGTTCTGGACTTCCCCAACATTGGGAACATTCTTCCTGCATCTAACCTGTCTAAACCCATCAGAATTTTAAACGTTTCTATGAGGTCCCCTCTCATTCTTCTGAACTCCAGTGAATACAAGCCCAGTTGATTCAGTCTTACTTGATAGGTCAGTCCCGCCATCCCGGGAATCAGTCTGGTGAACCTTCGCTGCACTCCCTCAATAGCAAGAATGTCCTTCCTCAGGTTAGGAGACCAAAACTGTACATAACACTCCAGGTGTGGCCTCACCAATGCCCTGTACAACTGTAGCAACACCTCCCTGCCCCTGTACTCAAATCCCCTTGCTATGAAGGCCAACATGCCATTTGCTTTCTTAACCGCCTGCTGTACCTGCATGCCAACCTTCAATGACTGATGTACCATGACACCCAGGTCTCGTTGCACCTTCCCTTTTCCTAATCTGTCACCATTCAGATAATAGTCTGTCTCTCTGTTTTTACCACCAAAGTGGATAACCTCACATTTATCCACATTATACTTCATCTGCCATGCATTTGCCCACTCACCTAACCTATCCAAGTCACTCTGCAGCCACATAGCATCCTCCTCGCAGCTCACACTGCCACCCAACTTAGTGTCATCCGCAAATTTGGAGATAATACATTTAATCCCCTCGTCTAAATCATTAATGTACAGTGTAAACAGCTGGGGCCCCAGCACAGAACCTTGCGGTACCTCACTAGTCACTGCCTGCCATTCTGAAAAATCCACATCTGCCTCTGGCAAGGAAAGCGGATTGTACCTCTCTTTTTCGGGATGGAATTGCCCACCAATTGTGCTGTCTGCCTGACCACTGTCGAAAACCCGCCTGGCTTTGTCAGAAACTGCTTTCATTTAAGGGGCAACTGGCTCCGGCAGAGATTCTGTAAAATATTCCAAAGAGGAATTATTGAATGAAAGGGAACTATGTGAGGTGCTCCTGTTGAAGAGCCTGCGATTGGATCCTGAAGCACAGCATTGGGTCTTTGAGCATCAATACAAAGTCGAATCAACAGCGCACAAAACGGACCATGGTGGGTCATGGTCACTCGCATACCTGTGTTCCTGTCCCTGAGAAGTTGATGTTCCGAGTCCGGGGATGGGGGTGCTGCGGAGCTGTTGATCATGCTCGCTGGGGTCGCGTATGGGTCGGATTCGGGGTCAATGTTTTGAAAACCCTTCCATGGTTCCCCAGGGCGGAACTCTGAAATCAGGAGGTGGAAGGAAATGCATCAAAGAAATTCATCAATTAACTTTGCTACCGCAAGAACTTGGGAGACAAGGCGACATCACCACACTTCTCTCAATGGCCGTCACTTAGGCTGACACTCCAGTGCAGGACAGAGGGAGCGTTGCACTGACCGAGGTACCCGATATCCTGGCTGCCTGCTCTGGTGGTTCAGGTTCATGTCGAGGATCCGATTGCACAATTCAGGCAGCAGCAGGGGGTACCTCCTGACAAATATTCTTCGCTTTATATCAGCACCACCTCTAACCCTAACCACCAAGTAGCCGCTTGTTCATTTCGTTGCCATGTGTGGAATCTGGCTGCGTGGAAAATGACTGCTGTGTTAATCTGTATAAAAACAGTCAGTCAGTCACCGCACATCAAAGTAACTCGCAAGTGCTTGGAGATATTTGAGAACTGCACTATAAATACAAGTCTTTCGTGCTTAGTTCCTGAAACTAGAGATGTGCTTCCAGAAATCAGTTTGAAATAAAATGACAGCAGTACTAATTAAGGAGGAGCCCAACCTAATGAAGTGGACTGGACTGTGACCAACGTCCCCGTGAAGCTGTGCGGCTGGGCAGCAGTTTGGAGGTCCCGCGCAGGCTGCTCACCGGCTTTACAACTGAAACAACTCTGCATGCGCCAGAAACTGAATGGCCCCCGCAACCAAAAAAAATTGAAAAGACTTGGATTTCTATAGCGCCTTTCACGACCACCGGACGTCCCAAATCGCTTCACAGCCAATGAAGTACTTTTGGAGTGTAGTCACTGTTGTAATGTGGGAAACACGAGAGTCAACTTGCGCACAGCAAGCTCCCACAAACAGCAATGTGCGAATGACCAGATAATCGGTTTTTGTTATGTTGATTGAGGGATAAATATTGGCTCCAGGACACCGGGGATAAACTCCCCTGCTCTTCTTCGAAATAGTGACAGGGGATCTTTTACGTCCACCTGAGTGTGCAGATGGGGCCTTGGTTTAACGCCTTATCCAAAAGGCGGCACCTCCTTCAGCACTGCACTGGAGCGTCAGCCTAGATTTTTTGCGCTACAAGTTCCTTGAGTGGGACTGAACCCACGACCTTCTGACTCCGAGGCGAGAGAAAACAAAAAACAGCGGGAACATTGACTTCGAGCCTTCAGTAACGCAAGATTCAGTCAGACCAGCGCTGTAGCAACGGCCGGGGTCTTCAAGTGTCCTAAAGACACATCCCATTTCTCCACTCGTGGACACTATTATTCGGAGCTAGCCGCAGATACAGTGGGCATGTGGTGCAGTATAACATTTCACGGTATTTCCCCCCTCCATAGAATTGGTTATATTTGGAAGTGAGTGATACCCGGACACAGTGAGCACTGAACCCAGGTCATGTCCCATCGCTGTTCAGAAATACCAATTCTTCAGCTGAAACCGCACTTCACCGCTGGGAATCACCAAAGGCCTGTGTTACCAAGATCAGCCAGACCCACTGATTCCAAAAGCAAATAACTTGTGCAATCTGGTCTACCACAGAGAGCCCGCGTACTATTTTCTTTTTTAAAAAAAAACGTTGTACCAAAGTAGCATCAAACCTGGAGGCCAACTGGAGCCGCTGGAACCGTTGGAGAGCTTAGGGGTGGACCAGTTGTCACTCACAGGACCCGAATGGCTGGCCAAGGAGTCGCCTGCTATCATTTCATAATAGGGCAAACTATCTCGAGGTTTCACCGATGGTGCCATGCTGCTCGAAATAGCACCTGTAAAACACAGAAAAAGACCAGGTTAATTACACAGGGGCTTTTTTTTTAGCTGGGTGAAAGTGAATTATTGCAGCGTGCGTATGTTTGAGCTGGTCAAGGGAAGGCATGACAGCGCTCAGCAACTGAACGCATCCCTACAATGCAGTCAGTGAGCAGCTTCTTGTCTTAATCGGGTAACGGGACGGAGTGTGGCCAACGCAGCCCAAACAATTGGGGCTGAGCAACACTTGGAAATAGTATCCCCCAGGCCTCCACCTAATGGCAAGGGTGAGGCGCTCTCTCCTGTTCCTGAGAGTCCCCAAAACACAACGCATTAGAAAGAGCGGCCGGTCCAGTTTCACGGAGGCTCATTCCAATCAAACGTCCCGAAGACCAAAACCCACCCACAAAACTGCATCAAGCTTGAGATTTAACTCGCGCCTGTGGTGTTGATGACTAGCACTCTGGGGTCTGGGGCATTTCGCAACGCTTAGCTGCTAAGCCCACTGCTCG
The DNA here is from genome assembly GCF_044704955.1 of Pristiophorus japonicus. Taxonomy (NCBI): domain Eukaryota; kingdom Metazoa; phylum Chordata; class Chondrichthyes; family Pristiophoridae; genus Pristiophorus; species Pristiophorus japonicus. The sequence goes on from NC_091995.1 coordinate 95,945,881, forward strand.
GTCCCCTCTATAGGGAAGTGGAATAAATAAGTCTGGAGTTCAATCAGTCTAATTACTGCTGCTTGATGTTCCTTCAGCCTGAGATTGTTATCTCAAGAACCTTCCCTCATTATCTTAGGGGCAGAAAAAAGACTGACAACAGTGACTGGGCTCACTTTATATTGTTCAGAGGTATTTATTAATATACACAGCCAATTAAAGCTTTACATAACTATAGATAAGCGGGCCACTTCTGATTCCCCACCACACCAAATGCTCTTTGGACCCTTGCTAGGGTTCAGTTCTGCAGGCCTCACCAAACTCAACATTCTTCACAGTGCCAGCAGGCTATTCGACTGTGGAGAGCATCACAGTCCAATCTACTGACTTCAAAAGGTGAGCAGAAATCTAACCCAAGTGCTATAGCACTCCACTTTATTATCTGTCGGTGCATGCTCGTAGTGAATGTCTCCGCCACACGAGAGTTATTGACAATCAGCTGGTGAGGCTGAGTGAGAGAACACGGCGAAAGTCCAACGCACACAGTACAAGACAGCAAAAAGGTTAAAGAGGAGGAAAGGGGGTACGGTAACTATGATTGGGTGACAAGACTGGGTTTTAAAAAGCTGCAGGAGAAAAGGCAAACAGAGAGAAATCAGAAACATCAGTTGAAGTAGGCCACATTGCAAAGAGTCTTAATTTAACATGGAGGTTGAAGGAAGGAAGAATGTGCAAGATTGCATGCGTTCAGTGCAACAGTGTGTTGTTCTTGGACGGTGTAATGTATGCACGTGAGAACATGTTCACGGGTTTTTAGAGCTGTTGAGTTGTAAGTGGATCAGCCAGTCACATGATGTTCACAAGACTCAATAAAACCTCAGCCAGTTGGGTTCGGGGGATCCACGATGAGGCAGGTGGATGAACTGGTAATGTGTAGTGTGATTGTTAAAACCTTTGTAACCTGTAACACACCACCACCAGAGGGCCTACCTGTTGAGTCCCTAGGGATCCCAGCATACCTTAGGAGCACTATATATAAGCAGGCCACCCACGCTGTACTCTGGAGTCTGATTAAAGGAGCTAAGGTCACACTTACTCATTGCATACAGTACTCAGTTTCATCCTTTATAATGAGCATAATATAAACCTTTGCTGATAAACAAACTAGTTCTCAATAGCGATGTGTTGCTATGAATTCTTGAGCAAAGAACTCATGAAGCAAATACATTGCAGGTGATTTACCGTTTTTGAGGGGATTGTGATCTGGTGGCGGAGTGGCAGGAGAGAGACCATCCATAGTCGTCCACTGCTTGAGCCGGGATTGCTGGGACTGAGGTTCCTTCATTCCTACAATACTGTTGACGTCTAATTGGTTTACGTTCATGTTCGAACCCAGGCCTGAAATGCAAAGGAGACTTTAGTGCCGAGCACCCGGAACCCAGGGGCCATGTAAACGGTCCATTTGGCTGCAGCAGCCGATGAGGGAACTCACCCATTGGGTAGCCCGGCTGAAGTGGTCCTTTGGTCTGGAAGTCTGGAAGGCCAGAGGGAAGAGAATTAGGCACAACATTATCCAGGTGCTGCTTGGGTATGCCGGGGTGCGACGGAGAGTGTTTCATCCCAGGGGTGCTGTTGTGTCGGTGCTGCTGCTGTTGCTGCTGCTGCAGAGCATTTACAATACGGGCAAGCTACGGAAACACACAGAAGTCAGGGTTAAACACCGTCCACAACAAGTCACTCCCTTCAATTCCCCCAACCCCAGGCCTCAGCGCCCCTGGGATGTAGAAGGGGCACATCAGCATCCCGGGACCTCTACCGCCTAGGACAAGGGCAGCAGGCGCAAGGGAACACCATCCCGACTGGGAAGTATATCGGCCGTTCCTTCATGGTCACTGGGTCACAATCCTGGAACTCCCTCCCTAACAGCACTGTGGGAGCACCTTCACCACACGGACTGCAGCGGTTCAAGAAGGCGGCTCACCACCACCTTCTCGAGGGGCAATTAGGGATGGGCAATAAATGCCGGCCTTAGCAATGTTCCCGTTACGCTGCGCAGCCGTGCAGCGGCCTGGAGGTCCCACGCAGGCCCATCAGCGGCTTTTAAATGAAAAAAAAATGCGCATGCGCGGAAATTTGAAAGGGCCGTGCAACCCGTTAGAGGCTGCGCACCCACAAAAAAAAAATCAGAGGGAATGTTGATCTTGCAGAGAGAGCATGCGTGCGCGGCGGGTGAGAGCAGGGTCAGTGATTACCCCACCCCCCCTCCTTAAAGTCGAACAGCCAGCCGTCACTCACTGTCCAAGCTCACTGGGCAGAGTACTGGAGGGTGTCTGTGGAAGAACTAGCACTTAGAGTAGAGGGAAGAGATTTAGAACAGGGAATATTTTAAGAACTTTTTTGTTGTATACATCAGTAAATCTTCATATAGCGGAACACCTATTCTAAAACTTTGCATAACCAGATTTACTGATCCCCTCCCCCGACATCAAATAAATTCAGTTAAGACTCCATAAAGTGAAGATAAAAAAACAAGACTGTATGGCAAGGATAGAATTCATGATTTCACCAGTAATGGTGCACAGCGAGCGAGGGGAAACAACAGTAACATGCAAAGTACAATCTCAGCAGTTAAACTTTTAATCCTCATGGGATTAATCAGCAGTGAGCTGAATGTTTTGAGCCTGCCGACTCCCTCGTGATCGGAACACCTAACGGGATTTGTGAGAACACAGGAGGGGTCACTGATGAATGTGCAGGGCGAGGCGAACACACTGCAGGTCAAAGGGCAGGAGGATAAAGCGTACCCCTCCCACCCCTCTGCCTGGAGGCAGGGCTGATCCCCCCCCCCCCCCCCCACCCCCCTTCTAGAGGTTTGCTCTGTACCTAGTGTGTAAAGGGAGTGGCAGTCGGCTGGCACTGCTGTTTATCTTGCTCCACGTTTGTTGTTTGCTCCAGGGGACGACACGAAGATTGGGAATCGATTGGGAGGTGAAACTTCACCGCACTACGAAATGCGGGTTTGAGCAGAAAGCTACGTACAGGAAAAGCCGCTGAGTCGAGGTGTGCATTTTCAGCATTTTCTATTTTAAAATGAGATTTTCAACATTTGCAGTTTGTGTGTTTTCATATCGCCTGCAGTGACCATCTCACCTCAATCACAACAGTGCACCGATGATGCAGACTTCAACCTATTTGGCACATCTCATGTTTGGCATTTAACCAATTAGTTCTTTCACTTTTTGATATTTTGTTTGTGCCCACAGCAAATAAACAACCAAGTTCAACTGCACTGCAACCATCTGACATCATTCCCAAAGGTTAACTAAAAGTAGATTGGGGGAGAGGGAGGGCATGGACGGAAGATTATTTGAGGAAAGGAAGAGGGCAGAGGGGAAAATTATACCCGAGAGCTGGCAGTCACTCTAGCCCACTTCCCTCGCACGAGCAAGTTTTAACATCTCAGTTAGCTTGCTAGACGGCAGGCAATGGGATTAGCAGGCACTCTGCCATAGCGTGAGGTGGCCTTAGGCATGGGTACAAGAAACAACAGGCTCTAACCAGCCCACTGCAACACGGTGTGTCCGAGGTTAAACTGTGATGAGGCAGTGACAGGGTGCACCAGTGATATCGGTGGCGTCTGTGAATTGGACTGTTCAGCACTCCTGGTTTATGGAGGAGCGGTAGCAAGTAGCAGTGGAGGGAGATATCTTAAATAAACACCATCACCAGTCATTTAAAAAAACATGGTTACGGTTATTCCCTTTTGCAAAACAAAATGAAACACTAAGAATGCCGGTTGGTCACAGATTCAACGTCTTTAGCATCTCGTACTTGCTGTTCTTGCTGCTGTCGGACTGCGGCAGAGAGCTTTCGTTGGTTCTGCAGCACTTGCTGCTGCTGTTGCTGAATCAAGAGCTGGTAGGCCTGTGTAGGAAGGACAAGAAGTCAGAGTGAACCGGGGCAGGAAATCACAGTGAACGAGGAGGCCGGATTCGTGTTCCTGGTAACAAGGTGGCATGGAATATTTTGCCTCTTACTGTATATAACCAAACAGGCAATCAGCCCTTTCAGAACCTCCGTCAGTATGGCATTGTTCTACAGAAATGATCTAATTCACCCCCAGTGGTTGAGCAGAAACGACGCAGCCACCCGATATTACGACAGATCAGGGTGGAAGAACACGAGGACTCGTTCACAAAAGAATCTGTACTTACCAACTGGAGCTGTGGGAGCTGAGGAAGTTGACTGAGCATAGCTATTTGCTGAGGGGATAGTTGAGGACCAAGGCTAAACAGGGCTGGGTTCAGGGCGCCATTCGGAGCGGCATGCTTCAACATGGAGGCAGGGACCTATAATCAAACCAAGGAATCCACTTAGCACATTAATATATTAAACAGTAATCACCACCACCGCCGCACTTTTCTGACCCTAAACGACCTCACAACAGCATTCATCTTGGAAGGAAGGGCTGCTAATGAACTCTGATCAGGAGCATGGCAATATTGGAGATGACATGGGACGAGCAGCATCTCTGACTCGGCAGTAGAATATTGATCAATAATTGAGGGATGCCAGGGCTGGAGAATGAAATATTTCCCATTACCGTCACACAATGACAACAACACACCCACTAGCCCGTTTGGGTGGGCTGGATTTGAATCCATGTTCAAGCACTGATCCACTGCTCTTGAAATCCAACTCCACACCGAACAAACACACAGCGAGGGCAGAGAAAGGGCCGACTCCGTATCTCAAGTGATATGAGGCACTGACTGGGTGTTACCTACCTGAGGAGAGGGCAGGAACTGCGGAGGCACTTGAGCCCGAAGGTTAGGCTGGGATGAATTCATGGGTTGCACCTGAGGCGTGTGCACACCTCTGGATTGTGCTGTGCTGCCACCAAATAAACCATGATTGCCATTCTGAGAGAGAAAGTAAGAGCGAGAGGGGGGGGGGGGAGGGAGGGAGGGGGGGGGAGGGAGGGAGGAGAGCGAGAGAGCGAGAGAGGGGGAGAGAAACATTACATCCATTAGATTTTCTTCCGGTCAATACTTTCATACAACATCACTCAAGACTAATTCAATCAGGAGGGGAGGCCAACTCGGGATGTAGATATCACCACAATCTTTGTAACTAGTTTCTAATACCGGTCTTTATTCTGGCATCTGCCCACTGGCATGCTATTCTACAGCACAGCCTGTACACAACCAAAGGTAGTCACAGAACAACAGGGAGTGTTGTCTGCCCCCCCCACTCCACCTCCCCGATCTCCAAGTAATGGAGCATTCCACTTGTAGGACATAGAATCCCAGAAATTCCAGCAAGGAGTTGAAAGTTGGCAGTGATGAAGGCCTTCATAGCGAGAGGATTTGAGTATAGGAGTAGGGAGGTCTTACTGCATATCTATAGCTCCCCCACTCTTTTTCCTGTCCTCCTGTGCAGCAGAGCCACCCATGGTGCCATGAACTTGACTCATCAGGGGAAGGCAGCAGCAGTTATCTCCCCAACATTACCCAAAATGGTGTCTCTGTTTTGGAGGGGAATGACCGCAGGGGATCCCTGCACTACCTTCCTTCCCCTGCTCTTGCTGCTGGTCACCCATTCCCTATCTGCCTGTGTGACCTTTATCTGCGGTGTGACCAACTCACAAAACGTGCTATTCACGACATCCTCAGTATCGCGGATGCTCCAGAGTGAATTCACGCTCCAGTGCCGCAATGCGGTCTCTGTCAGGTCATTCAGTCCATCACACCTGTACCAGCTCCCCACCGGACTATCTGATCTAGTTTTCCTGTGACCGTTGACATTTTTCCCTTTTGAGCGCTTGTCTAGTTCTCTCTTAAATGCCATGAGACATTCAGTTTCAAAGGCCACTTGCAGTCGATGTGTATCACTCTCCCCTCCCCAATGGTAGCACTGCATCCATCACTTGTCTCCCCTTCCTCCTTCCCAGTGGCGGACATGTTCTACAATGGAACAGTAGAGTGTTCCATTTGGAAAGAGGGAGAGGAAGAGAGATGAGGAGAAATGTCTTCACTCAAAGGGTGGTGAATCTTTCGAATTCTCTACCCCATGGGCTGTGGATGCTCAGTCGTTGAATATATTTGAAACAGATAGATAGAATTTTGGACACTAAGGAAATCAAGGGATATGGGGATTGGGCGGGAAAGTGGAGATGAGGTAGAAGATCAGCCATGATCTCATTGAATGGCCTACTCCTATTTCTCATGGAATGCTAAAGTGATGGACATTTTCCTCTATAGAGCGCTCCAGTGTGACAATCTCGGTCACTGAGATGGAACACTCTGGGATAAAGCCATTCTTGCCCTTTTTGGAAAGGCAAACCCGAGAGATCAGCATTAGGAGTCGTCGGCCATTCGGCCCCTCAAGCCTGCTCCGCCATTCAGTATCATGGCTGATTGTTTACCTCAACTCCACTTTCCTGCACTGTCCCCATATCCCTTGGCTACTGTTTAAACTCTCAGATCATGAAGCCCCAGAGATTGTCAAAACTCTCACCTGTTCACAATGCTGTTTAATACGATTTACTCATCACATCAAATTGCTCACACTGCTATTACACCCTCCCCCCGCCTCACCACTCTGTCCGTCTGTCTGTCCTGTGAAGTATTCCATCCCAGTATTTTAGATCTCAAAATGATTTGGGGGTGGACAGAATTTGGATTACACTGCCGGGCGTTTATCCACAGTACAAGTGGCTATAGTATAAAAATTCTGCAAGGCCATTAGATTTTCCTGTAATCCCAATGACAGCGCTGCCCAGTGTAGCTATAGGAAAGAGTTGTTAAACGGCGTACACTGACCGGTTAGGGGAGGGGCTGCAGAAGAGATTGCAGGTTTCAGAGCTGCACCCTTCCCACAGAGCTCTTAACAGTTCACAACACCGTGGGGGTAACCCCTTTCAGCCCTGCTCAAGCGTGCCAAGCAGAGTCTGGGTCCATTCTCGTGGAACGAGGGGAAAATAAGAGGCGCATTTGTTGACGCACAAGAGCAAGTTCCCACCTCCCCCTGGAGAAAGGCAAAGTCAGCTGAAGGAGGGTTAGCAGGTGCAGCAGGCGGTTAAGAAAGCAAATGGCATGTTGGCCTTCATAGCGAGGGGATTTGAGTACAGGAGCAGGGAGGTGTTGCTACAGTTGTACAGGGCCTTGGTGAGGCCACACCTGGAGTATTGTGTACAGTTTTGGTCTCCTAACCTGAGGAAGGACATTCTTGCTATTGAGGGAGTGCAGCGAAGGTTCACCAGACTGATTCCCGGGATGGCGGGACTGACCTATCAAGAAAGATTGGATCAACTGGGCTTGTATTCACTGGAGTTCAGAAGAATGAGAGGGGACCTCATAGAAACATTTAAAATTCTGACGGGGTTAGACAGGTTAGATGCAGGAAGAATGTTCCCAATGTTGGGGAAGTCCAGAACCAGAGGTCACAGTCTAAGGATAAGGGGTAAGCCATTTAGGACCGAGATGCGGAGGAACTTCTTCACCCAGAGAGTGGTGAACCTGTGGAATTCTCTACCACAGAAAGTTGTTGAGGCCAATTCACTAAATATATTCAAAAAGGAGTTAGATGAGGTCCTTACTACTAGGGGGATCAAGGGGTATGGCGAGAAAGCAGGAATGGGGTACTGAAGTTGAATGTTCAGCCATGAACTCATTGAATGGCAGTGCAGGCTAGAAGGGCCGAATGGCCTACTCCTGCACCTATTTTCTATGTTTCCCTAAGTCACCCTAACGGAGGTTGGTACATTCGGAAAATTTGAGGACAATATCTCACCCCGAAAGGAAAATGTATGTGTTTAAATCTTGCTCTGCATTGTTGCGAAAAGGACTATTAGAGCAAGCCCTACAAAGGGCAGCTCTAGTCACTGGAGAATATTTCACGGTACAGTACAAACATAAAGTCAGCAGAATTTCACAGTATTCCGAGAGATCTAGTGCTGCAAATATTACAGTATTGTTTTCCAATTAAAGTGATTTTGAAGTCGTTGATATCACCCAGTCTCTCTGCATCGTGATTAATGCAGCCCAGAAACATCAACACAAACTGGTTGAGTGGAGAAGAGAGAAACAAAGTCTACGATCACTTGTGTGAAGGGGACGGGGGGAAATCAAGGTTTAAATTTGCTGCTGATAAATTATTGATAACCTTCCTAATTAATGCATTCCGCTTGCGACACTTAGAAAAATGCAGGCAGAAAAAGGCACTTCGATTTGCTTGCTTAGAATGGAACAGATTGTACAATATCCTGAGATCCCAGTCACAAGACACAATCAGAAAGCAGCCCTTACGTGTCTAGCGTTTAGGTTTTGCATGTTAAGACCGGAGCCGATGCAGCCAAGGCTGGCGGTGGGTAGAGCAGTGCCCGAGGGAGACAGCTTGCAGCTCGGAGGAGGGGAGAAGGGCGAGTTGGGTGCCTCGTCAGACAGGCACCCGTCTTGATTGGAGAAAGGCAAAGTCAGCTGAAGGAGGGTTAGCCAATCAGCATGCAGTGGTGGGGAGGGAGGGGGAAAAAAAAAAAGAGGGAAAACCGGACAACAAAACAGCATAAAAGATGAGTTGCAGCGAGGGCAGGAAGGAAAAACAAAAACGAGAAGAGAGTGTTAGGCGTCACACACACGATTAGACAAAATTAGTGCCATAATCTAACTTTAACATACACCCCCTGACTGGGTACAGGCAGCGTGTGGGGCGACTGAGCCATTGGCGGTAATCGAGCAACCCGTCCCGCTGCAGGGTACTGCTTTTCCTGGATGCTGCAGAAAGCTAAAATGCCACAAAAGGAACCTTTCCACCTGTCATGCACTTCAAGAAACAAACCCGTCTATTAACTTAGTGTCTGTGCAATCATTGCTGGCCTCCACCATCTCTACTCTCAAAGACACACCGGAGAGTCTGTAAAGGGAACTGGAAGCAAGACGTATGCGAGCATCACCTACACAGGAGCCTCAGCTCATCGACAGTATTTACACCAATGGAATGCTGTGCAGCCGGGCTCACCATCTTTTGCCAAGTCCTAAACCAGTTAGGGGAAGGGGCGTCAAGGCTTCAACTTGGTATTGATCAAAAAGAATTAGCGATAGCCTTACTAATTAGCGCACTCGGTTTGCAATACATGGAACAATGCAGGCAGAGAAAGACACTTGGACTTGCGTGGACTTAGAATGGAACCGATCGCAAATTCTAACAGGGAATCAAATCGGGGAGAGGAAGATGAGGAAACATTCCATACTTGCTCCACTTTTGGGCAGAATTTGGAATTTGCAAAATTTTTAAAAAGGTTTGGTACTGCCAGATAAAAGTGGCTTCCCATTTTGTTGACAAGCCACTGGGGGAAAAAGACTGATCTAAAAACACCATAAATGGAGGAGAAAACAATCCAGTCAGCTTGGCTCAGTAGGCAGCATTCTTGCCCCCGAGCCATGAGGGCCGTGGGCTCAGGTCCCACTCCAGGACTGGAGTCAGGACCTGAACTAACCACTGGGGTAAGTACTGGAGTGGCTGCATTGTTCGAGGGGCATCCCTTCGGAGGAGACCCTCTCCCTGTTCTGGTGGGGTTCAGGTGGAGGTTAAAGGTCCCGCAGAACGATTTGAAGAGCAGGGATTTTGTCGTCGTCTCCTAGTCAACATTCCTTCCTCAAACACACAAGGAGATTACAAAGGCAAAAACAAACTATAGCCTAACCTGCTGAGTATTTCCACCATTTCCTGTTGATATTTCAGATACTTGTCCCATTACCACCCACTTTTTCCCCCAGTTCTGACCAAAAGCTTTCGACCTGAAACGTTAACTTTGTTTCTCTCTCCTGAGATGCTACCTGCTGACTATTTCCAGCATTTTCTGTTTATATACTAGAAAGATTACCGGTGCTTTGCGAGTCATTACTCTGTGCAATATGGCTGCTCCATTCACCTACATTGATAGCCAACGCACTTCAGAGAAATGCTTTAGGATGTTTGGAAGAAGCTAGATAAATGTACGTACTCTCTCTCTAACTGGCAGCAGAGTCCTCACCTTCTCAAAGTAGGGTCCACTGTCTGTGGTGGGCGAGTCTTTGGAATTTGGTGGCCGGAATCCCGATCGCTCCTTCCTCATCATTCCATTGTAATCCATGTTCATTCCTCGTTTGTCCGATTCCAGCTTTTTGTCTGGTAGACCACCTAAAAAAGAAACAGAAAAGGGAAGTTTTAACATTAGACACCAACTCAGTTAAAATACATTCCACACACAATAAAGACCATCAGGTGAGTACTTTGGTGGTGTGATCCTATACCACATGACCAGAACAGCCAAGGCGCAATTCACGGTTTGTGCTGAATTAGCGATTCTCAGATGGCGGGGTACGGCAATTTAATCGGCTGGGTCACAAGAACACAAAAAATAGGAGCAGTAGACGACCATTTGGCTCCTCGAGCTTGGCCTCAACTCCACTTCCCTGCCTGTTCCTACCTGTCTATCTCAGTCTTGAATATATTCAATGACCCAGCCTCCACAGCTCTCTGGGGGTAGAGAATTCCAAAGATTTACTACACTCAGAAGAAATTCCTCAGTCTTAAATGGATGACCTTTATTCTGAAACGATGTCCTCTAGTTCTAGAATTCCCAACAAGGGGAAACATCCTCTCTGCATCTACCCTGTCGAGCCCCCTCAGAATCTTATACATTTCACTAAGATCACCTCTCATTCTTCTAAACTCCAATGAGTATAGGCCCAACCTGCTCAACCTTTCTTCATTAGACAACCCCTTCATCTCAGGAATCAACCGAGTGAACCTTCTCTGAACTGCCTCCAATGCAAGTATATCCCTCCTTAAATAAGGAGACCAAAACTGTACACAGTACTCCAGGTGTGCTCTCACCAAGCCTGGGTCAGGTAAAACTCAGCGAGGACTGCCCACCCTGATTGCCATCCCTGCTGGAAAATGCACGTGTGGACACAGGGTGGGGAGGAGGAAGGGGCAGAGATAACTATGCTGGCCACAATCAAAATAGTCAAAGCGTTTGAAATGTGGCATGTCACAGGATCTGTTTCCCGCCTCAGCAGAAGGGAAGGGCACTTCGTTGAGGTGTCACAAGGTGGCGTGAACTGTGTCCTGATCACAATCAGCTTTCAGGAGTGGCGAGGAGAGAATTGGGAAGGGGGAAAGATGATGTACGTGTCAATCCTTCACCTCGGCACAGTCTGTCATTGTTGAGCGTTGACTAATCGAATACAAGGCTGATTTAGTAAAAGTAGCAGCTTTAAAATACATCGCCTGCCTCGAATAACCCAACCTTACCAGGTATCAGTCGTGGCTCAGTGGGACAGTCGCCTCGGAGTCAGAAGGTTGTGGGTTCAAGTTCTCACTTCAGGGACTTGAGCACAAAATCTAGGCTGACACTCCAGGGCAGTGCTGAGGGAGCGGCGCACCGTCGGAGGGGCAGTACTGAGGGAGTGCCGCACTGTCGGGGGGGGCAGTACTGAGGGAGCGCCGCACTGTCGGGGGGGAGGGGCAGTACTGAGGGAGCGCCGCACCGTCGGAGGGGCAGTGCTGAGGGAGCGCCGCACTGTCGGAGGGGCAGTGCTGAGGGAGTGCTGCACTGTCGGGGGGGCAGTACTGAGGGAGTGCTGCACTGTCGGGGGGGAGGGGCAGTGCTGAGGGAGCGGCGCACTGTCGGAGGGGCAGTGCTGAGGGAGCGGCGCACTGTCGGAGGGGCAGTGCTGAGGGAGCGGCGCACTGTCGGAGGGGCAGTGCTGAGGGAGCGGCGCACTGGCGGAGGGGCAGTGCTGAGGGAGTGCCGCACTGTCGGGGGGGAGGGGCAGTGCTGAGGGAGCGGCGCACCGTCGGAGGGGCAGTACTGAGGGAGCGCCGCACTGTCGGAGGGGCAGTACTGAGGGAGTGCCGCACTGTCGGAGGGACAGTACTGAGGGAGCGCCGCACTGTCGGGGGGGCAGTACTGAGGGAGCGCTGCACTGTCGGGGGGGAGGGGCAGTGCTGAGGGTGCGGCGCACCGTCGGAGGGGCAGTGCTGAGGGAGCGCCGCACTGTCGGAGGGGCAGTACTGAGGGAGCGGCGCACTGTCGGAGGGGCAGTGCTGAGGGAGCGCCGCACTGTCGGAGGGGCAGTGCTGAGGGAGCGCCGCACTGTCGGAGGGGCAGTGCTGAGGGAGCGGCGCACTGTCGGAGGGGCAGTACTGAGGGAGCGGCGCACTGTCGGAGGGGCAGTGCTGAGGGAGCGGCGCACCGTCGGAGGGGCAGTACTGAGGGAGCGCCGCACTGTCGGAGGGGCAGTACTGAGGGAGCGCCGCACTGTCGGAGGGGCAGTGCTGCACTGTCGAAGATGCTGTCTTTCAGATGAGATGTTAAACCGAGGCCCCGTTTGCTCTCAAGTGGATGCAAAAGATCCCATGGCACTATTTCGAAGAGGAGCAGGGGAGTTCTCTAGTGTCCTGGGGCCAATATTTATCCCTCAATCAACATAACAAAAACAGATTATCTGGTCATTACCACAGTGGTGTGTGTGGGAGCTTGCTGTGCGCAAATTGGCTGCCACATTTTCCACATTACAACAGCGACTACATTTCAACAAAAAACAAAGTACTTCATTGGCTGTAAAGTGCTGTGAGACGTTCGGTAGTCGTGAAATGCGCTATAGAAATGCAAGTCTTTTCTTTTTTATTCTGTTTAATACTCACCAACAGTTATGTCCATTTTGTTACCGACACCGTCTTCGGAAGACTCCCTCTGTGAATGGAACAAAAACGTGTAATAAAACAAATGAAACAGTAAACTATTAAAATCAGAATTGTGTGGTGCACATGTGTTACTGTATTTGTTTCAATCACAACCCAAGCACCTCCACACTGTCTGAAATATTAACCTTTGACAATCTGCTCACAACAGTGCAAGCTCCCAGAATCCCTGCTTGTTCAGCTCAGGAGAGTTTTACCCAATTGAATTTGACCCCAGGTCGAACCCCATGTACCACTCACTTTCTCACATTCTTAAAACCAAAAAAACCCAGTTTTTTTTCAGTCCAAGTCAGTCACTCCCACTTTGCGTGCGTGCACACTGGGTCCGTGCAGCAGAGCTGGTCTCCAGTCTTCCTGGTTAACCCTTGCCACTGGATAAAGACCTCGCTCTGTCAAGCCCGTGTGGTGGCTGATGTGCAACGGTCACCCCACGTTAAAAAAAATCCACGCACAGGCATCTTCCACCCCCTCAATTGGAGTTCAGGACTAGAACATCGGGTCCTTCATTGAAACATTGTGAACTCATGTGGAAGTAAGTCATCCTTGTTCAAGGGACCGCCGATGATGATGATGATGATCTGCTTGGCTCGTTTACACAGTGTAGGTGTTGGTTAATTGGTCAATGGTACAGAGTTCTCCCAGATATCAATATGCCTCTTGGGTATTAAGAAATAGCAACCTGAAAACAGTTCTGTATTGAATAGTCGAGACACAAAACACAGCATCAATAGCTACAGCCACCACGAAAACTTTACTGACTCCCTACTGCTCCCCTTGACCACCGTCACACCCACCTCCCCATCCTGGTATGCAACAATCTCCACTCCCTATTGTTCATAGCAACTTCTTGCTCAACATATACCCCACTGCCTTAGCTCCTCAGTCTCTTTAGAATTATAGAATGGTTACAGCACAGAAGACGGCCATTCGGCCCGTGCCAGCTCTCTACAAGAGCACATCAGCCAGTCCCACTCCCCCACCCTTTCCCGTAGCCCTGCAAATTCAGGTACTTATCCAATTCGCTGCTGAATGCCTCGATTGAATTTACCTCCACCACCCTTGCTGCGCAAAAAAGCTTTTCCTCGTGTCACCTTTGGTTCCTCTGCCAATCGCCTTAAATCTGTGCCCTCTGGTTCCTGACCCTTCCCCCAATGGGAACAGTTTCTCTCGATCTACTCTGTCCAGACCCATGGTTTTGAACACCTCGATCATATCTCCTCTCAACCTTCTCTGCTCCAAGGAGAACAACCCCAGCTTCTCCAGTCTCTCCATGTAACTGAAGTCCCTCATCCCTGGAACCACTCGTAAATCTTTTCTGCATTATTTCTAAAGCCTTCACATCCTTCCTAAAGTGCAGCGCCGAGAATGGGATACAATATTCCAGCTGAGGCTGAACCAGGTTCATTGTAATTCTTGTTTTTGTACTCTATGCCTCTATTTATGAAGCCCAGGATCGTATGCTTTTTTAAAAAAATCGCTTTCTCAACCTGCCCTACCACCTTCGACAATTTGTGCACATATGCCCCCAGGTCTCTCTGTTCATGCACCCGCTTTAGAATTGTACCCTTTAGTTTATATTGCACCTCAGCATTACCCCCACCCCCCCAAAACTCCAGGGTTGGAAACTAAGTTACAATCTGTAATGTTGAACAGGGGTATAGCCATGAAACAAAAGGAACTCCCCGATCATTTCAACGATAGCTTTGGACAATAAATAAACGTTCTACATCAGCGAGTATTGGTATTTTATGATATAACTCCAGGAATCAGTGGAGCCCAGCACGGTTTACGTAGCACTAAGAGAGAGTACGGCAATAAACTTCATTTTTAAAGGAGAGATGATCTGTCTCACGAGGGACTTGAGAAGTCAATAAACAAGCATCATCCAGTGTAAGATGTTACAGTGCCTGAGCTGGAACAGGATAACCCCATGCCACAATCAGACCAAGGCTGCAGACCATGTAGCGATCAATGCCGTCACTAGGATTAGTGTGTAATTTACGACATTAAACCTCCTGCTGACCGAGGATCATTACTCTAAGCCTGTTGTGACACTAAGGTGGCATTGGCTACAGCATAAAACTCACCGAAATGAGCTGCAGTGTAAATCTCCCACGTTTTTTTTGTTTGCATATTTAGTCCACTTGGACTGTTCCCCGCGGCACAATTATTGATTCTTTCCTTCTGAATGGATGCTGCTGCTGGATTGAGCATTTTGCTTGAGCTATGCAAGTTCTGGAGGGTACAGGTCTAACGCTGCTGTCAATAACTGTTCCCCCGTAAGCTGCACTGCCTCCTGCGTGACCTGTGCCCCCCCCTCCATATTCAAATTATCGCACACGTACGGTATCTACAATGTGCAAGTCGGCAAGCGGCCTGCGCAGGACCTTGCGGATGACTGCGCGGATTAGCAGGAACATTGGTGCAGGTCCAACACTGGTGGTGGCAACAGCAGTGGGAGCAATTTGAGGTAACAACTGGCACAATAAGTGTATCGCACATTAAAGCTTGCTACTTTTTCTATCGTATAATGGTCACGGTGCAATGAATAAACCCAGTAACAGCACTACCCGTTATAACCAACCTTGCCCTTATTCTTTGCTATGGGGAATAAACGTCTCGCGACTTCTTATGGTCACATTTCCAATTGGTGCAGACACAAACAGTTTATATTGCAATTCATTTCAGCCTATTTTATGTCACAAGACTCCACCTTTTTGTCACATGAGGCTTAAGGTAATGAGGCTAGTCAGCAGCAGGCTTAGTGTGATAAATTTAACCGGCAAATCGGGTACATCAGGGCTCCAGTGTGTTCAGTAAAGCTGCTCTTACCAGTAATCCCATTTTTGAAAATTGCGTAGAGAGCGGGTTTATCCATGTGTCATTGTTCCCACCTTTCATGGAGCCCTAGAGAGAGAGAGAGAGAGAGAGAGAGAGAGAGAGAGAGAGAGAGAGAGAGAGAGAGATTCAGAATAAACTCAGTTCTGGTGAAAATGTTAAGCTGTCTATTCTATTCCTGATGGACCTGGTGGGTATTCCAGCATTTGTTAATCATTGTTCAGATTTCTGGTGTCAATAGTCTCCCTCTCGATTTAAACCAGTCTGAACTATAACCCCATCCTCCCCATTCCCCAGGATGGCATCAAAAAGACCCTGAAAGTTCACACGTTCAGTCTGATTTCGTGGACCAGGACACAAAAAGGATGATTTCATGATTTGTTAAGATAAGTTTTCTTTTCCTCCTTTTGTGTTTGCAGAAATAAAAAGTCAATACAAAGCCTGCAAACGGGAAACGTATTTCCCTGAACAAAATGTATTTCATTGGCTGCAAAGCACTTTGGGACATCCGGTGGTCGTGAAAGGCACCATATAAATGCAAGTCTTTCTTGCTTTAGCTGACATTACATGTCATAATAGGCAATATCTGTACATTTATACCAGTGCTTGCTTCTCTGCTGTTTAGCACATTTTATACTTTCGAATTTTTGCTATGCCACTCCCAGGATGCACACGTCTTCCCTGATGAATTGAAGTGCTAGCCACAGCCCACCACTTAATGTCACTATAACTTAATGCCAAACAGCAGGGGGAGGGTTCAACATTTAATGACTTCAAGGAGCAGTGTTAAACCATAAAGCATCATACAATGAAATTCTAAATCAAGGGTAAAAGCAGCATCAATATCAGGAGCTGCTGGCACCAGCAGAATATAAAAGCAGAGTAAAGTCCCCCCTACTCTGTCCCAATAATGTATCTTAACCCCAGTCTCAGAAAAGCTCCCATTACTGGAGTTCAGAAGAATGAGAGGTGATCTCATTGAAATGTGTAAAATTCTTAAGAGGGCTTGACAGCGTAGATGCAGGGAGGATATTTCCTCTGGCTGGAGAGTCTAGAACTAGGGGTCAATCAGGATAAGGGATAGGACATTTAGGACTGAGATGAGGAGAAATTCTCTACCTCAGAGGGCTATGGAGGCTCTGTTGTTGAGTACATTCAAGGCTGAGGTTGGTAAGATTTTTGGGCACGAAATGAATCAAGGGATGTGGGGATAGGGCAGGAAAGTGGAGTTGAGGTCAAAGATCAGCCATGGTCTTATTGAGTGGAGCAGACTCGAAGGGTCGAATGACCTACTTCTCATCCTATTCACCTTGGAGTCAGAAGGTTGTGGGTTCAAGTCGCACTCCAGAGACTGGAGCACAAAAATCTAGGCTGTGCAGTACTGAGGGGACGCCACACTGTCGGAGGTGCCGTCTTTCGGATGAGACGTCAAAACGAGGCCCCATCTGCTCTCTCAGGTGGATGTAAAAGATTCCACGGCATTATTTCAAAGAGCAGGAAAGTTGTCCTCGCTGTCCTGGCCAATATTTATCCCTCAATCAACATTAAAAAAAAACACAGATTATCTGGTAATTTATCACACTGCTGTCGCACTGGTCGCAGTGCACCAGCGCAGCCTTCGGCCGCCTGAGGAAAGGAGTGTTTGAAGACCAGGCCCTCAAAACTGCCCCCAAGCTCATGGTCTACAGGGCTATAGTGATACCCACCCTTCTGTATGGCTCAGAGACATGGACCATATACAGTAGACACCTCAAGTCGCTAGAGAAATACCACCAACGATGTCTTTGCAAGATACTACAAATCCCCTGGGAGGACAGACGCAGCAACATTAGCGCCCTCGACCAGGCCAACATCCCCAGCATTGAAGCACTGATCAGCTCCGCTGGGCAGGCCACATAGTTCGCATTCCAGACACGAGACTCCCAAAGCAAGCACTTTATTCGGAACTCCTACATGGCAAGCGAGCCCAAGGTGGGCAGAGGAAATGTTTCAAGGACACCCTCAAAGCCTCCTTAATAAAGTGTAGCATCCCCACTGACACCTGGGAGTCTCTGTCCAAAGACCACCCTAAATGGAGGAAGTGCATCCGGGAGGGCGCTGAGCACCTCGAGTCTCGTCGCCGAGAGCATGCAGAAATCGAGAGCATGCAGAAATCAAGCACAGGCAGCGGAAAGAGCGTGCGGCAAACCAGTCCCACCCACGCTCTCCAACGACTATCTGTCCCACCTGTGAGGGACTGTGGTTCTCGTATTGGACTATTCAGCCACCTAAGGACTCATTTTAAGAGTGGAAGCAAGTCTTCCTCGATTCTGAGGGACTGCCTATGATGACATTGTTGTGCGCAAATTGACTGCCGCGTTTCCCACATTACAACAGTAACTACACTTCAAAAGTACTTCATTGGCTGTAAAGCACTTTGAGATGCCCGGTGGTCGTGAAAGGTGCTATTTAAATCCACGTCTTTCTTTCTTTAGTCCTTATGTTCACTGCAACACTGACATTCCTATTTCTCCACAGCAATCATCCCTTCCTAACTGAAGTGATCAATTTAGTGTCAATTAGATTGAACTACACCCAGCATTGTGGGTCCAGCCAGCCCACTACTCTTGATTATAAATTCTAACAAAATAAAAATCCTACTGGAGCACTCTGACTGCCAGCAGAGAGGGAACTGCTCAGCTCAGCAGTTTATGCTGCACTCGCACAGCTCCAGGTCACAGAGATGAAAGGATATGATGGCAAGCCACTGCAATCTCCCAATCCCCACAGCAGCTTAAACCGGAACAAAATCTGGACAAGGCCTGCTGTGATCCTAAGCGTGCATGTTGCAGCAGTACTGCTGGTGTGAACAAGTCACGCTGACTTCAAAAATAATCATGAGCCAGTCCTGCACACAGTGACGAAAAAGGACAGACCTGCCTAAATGAGCCTTTTCGTATTTACAATTCTGTTCAAAACCCACAGGGTTTTCATGACCGTAAATACCAGTGGTGACTGGACCATTGGAAGCCAGGCAGAGTTTGCACTGTTGCAAACGTTCACCCACCTGGTTTGTGGCCAATGTTCCCTCTCATTCCCCTCCCCCCCCCCGCCCTCCTTTCCCTATCCCCCCCCCACCCCTCCTTTCCCGCCCCCCCTTCACGGGCCCTTTAAATTCGCTGCGGTAGGTGGTGAGCAGCCTGCGCAGGACCTCGATTATTGACCGACGGCCATGTGCCTTAGGGGGCTAGTTAAAAAAGACTCGCATGATGATGATGCAACTCATGCATTTACAATTTTTATAGAACAATGGTAAAATGTAATCAATATACCCCAGCGTGGTACAAGCGTGCAATAGAAATAAGTGACCAGAACTAGAATCCCGCAGACGACAACCTGACTAATGTCCTGTATTGTGTTGGAACCCCACTTTCTAAAGGACAAGGACTGATATTACTCAGTGGTTGTTTCTGTCACAAAGTCCTGCCTCGATCTCCGCACCACATTGTAACTGTGAGCTGTCTCAGTAACTGCACAACCTCATGTCATGCTTTAAAAAATATAATCCAATTTATTAATCGCTCAAAATTGATCCCCTGCCAGCCCCCCACCGAAAAAAAGTAAAATTGTACCAGGCATGTTTTCGGGCTGTTGTACACAGGGAAAAACTGGGAATTGAAAATCTGAACTGCAAACCGAGAATTCCAGAAGTGCACAGCAGGTCAGTGCCTGAAAAGGAAAGTTAGGTGACGATTTCAGGCGAGACCCTGGGACGGACCGACAGAGCCCATATTTGAAATGCCAACCGATCTTTCTCTTGCAGAGGCTGACTGACCCGGTGTAGTTCCAGAATCCCCTGTTGTTTATTCCCCGTGTGACTTCTTTGGCAGGCAATACATTTGTGCTATTGTATGACCTCATCAGAAATTCCGCTTCAGTCACACAAACTTCATTACTCGTTTACCTACCACAAGCCGCACCATGCCTGGAATCGCCGACGCAGCCATGGACAAATTGGCACGCCTCACAGCCTGTGTTTGGACGCTGGACTTGAACCAGGCTCTCAGAAGTGAAAGATAATTCGCCGTCTGTTTATCTTTGTAAGAATTTCCCATCCTTACCTTGTGAATTTTCTTCCCGCCCGAGGACCAGTTCGATGAGTTGTAGGGTGAATTACTCTCCTGAGTGCCGGCACTGTTCCACAGGCCGATGGGACCATCCTCATCTTCCTCCCAGCTTGGGGGGTGGGTACTTGCCACAGCAGGTCGATCACCACCTCCCCACCCATCCTGCATAGATTTTGAACCTGAAGGAAAAAAAAAAAAGATATATTCAGCATTTTATCCCTCGGCAGAATTTTAAGATTCAAAAGAAAGTAACTCAAAATCCTCTGTGGAAATACAGCTCCCTGGTCACCCAACTATCCGAAAGGGGTGAACAACAGACACAGAACAAGAAGGGCTCAGGTTTGATCCCGAGTCCATCCTAAGTCGGCTACTGTCAAAAGTGTGGCAGTGAGTGCGGCGAGCGAGTGGAGAAAAAACCTGGAGAAAAGAAATACCCCTGTAGGAAATGATCAACTGATTCCATCTCTAACAAAACCAGCTAGGAGAGAGGGGTACACTCAAAAGCAGACAGTGTATAAGGTACATAAAAATATTGGTCATCAGCCCTTAAATACTGGGCTGGTTTGAATTTTAAAACTAGCAATTAAAATATTACAAATATTCTCTGTTCAGTACTTCAATTGATCTTGAAGTAAACAGAAACAGCAGGTTATCGGGGATTCCCTGCCTCAGTGATGTCATTAGGTTACTCAACTACCCGTTGACTGGTTGGATCTAGAAACCAGAAATGATTAACAAGTTATGAGTAGTCAGGAAGACTGTCGCGACACTGAAACCAGTCATTCTGGAAATTTCCAAATAAAAAAACAGAAATAACCAGTGAGCAAGCTGCGTTTGGAAAGCACGCCCAATATATGCAGCTGTCAAATGACCTCCCTTGCAATTGATAAAATATGTTTTAGTGGATTTTAAAACGTGCTTTCTTGGGAATATTTCACACAAATGGTTGTTGCTCCACTGGTGGGGCTTCACGCACATGGAGTACATCATAGAGTATAAATGATTGAGCTCTAATCTCTCAGTGACGAGGTCGCAGTCAGACGATACCGATTTGCATCCAATTTTCCACTCCAGATCCAACAGGGACATCATGTTAGCATTTTTTGACAAAGTCTTGCTACCCAGTAACAAATCAAAAAAAAGACTAAATGCAGCACACAAGTATAAAATCTACCTTCCCCTCCTCTCCGAGGGACTTGGACACAGTTTCACGTACTCTAGCAGCCTTCTGGCAAGTGGCTTGCTCAAGCGACCTGCTCAAGCGACCATCCTGAAGTGCAGCCTAGCAGGTGAGGCAATGGCAGACTATTGAATAATACAGAACACAGCAAGCCCAATACTGCCCTTACCCAATGTGGGCAGGGTGGCGTATCTCTGGCCCAGGAAAGGGGGCCTGCATGCAATACTCAAGAATCCATTTAAAAAGTGACGGTTTACAAATCATTCGGTCCGATGAAAAGAAAAGAAACCCTCTGACTGCTGACAGGAGTTTTGGGGTTTTTATGTTCTGTACAGCGAAGATTGGAGATGAGAGAGAACGATAATCTTCAATATCTTCTCCCGTTAACTCAGCAGATTTGTTGGCATTTGAGAGAGTGTTGCCCATTCTGATGGGGGCATAGGTCTATCCTCTAGCCCCCCCCACCAGTGTGACTTGCCTCCTCCATCTCCTCCCCACCAGTGTGACTCCCCTCCAGCTCCCCCCGCCAGTGTGACTCCCCTCCGCCAGTGTGACTCCCCTCTAGCTCCCCCCCGCCAGTGTGACTCCCTCCAGCTCCCCCCGCCAGTGTGACTCCCCTCTAGCTCCCCCCGCCAGTGTGACTCCCCTCCAGCTCCCCCCGCCAGTGTGACTCCCCTCCAGCTCCCCCCGCCAGTGTGACTCCCCTCCAGCTCCCCCCGCCAGTGTGACTCCCCTCCGCCAGTGTGACTCCCCTCTAGCTCCCCCCCGCCAGTGTGACTCCCTCCAGCTCCCTCCGCCAGTGTGACTCCCCTCCAGCTACCCCCCCCCGCCAGTGTGACTCCCCTCCAGCTACCCCCCCCCGCCAGTGTGACTCCCCTCTAGCTCCCCCCGCCAGTGTGACTCCCTCCAGCTCCCCCCGCCAGTGTGACTCCCTCCAGCTCCCCCCGCCAGTGTGACTCCCTCCAGCTCCCCCCGCCAGTGTGACTCTCCTCCAGCTCCCCCCGCCAGTGTGACTCCCCTCCAGCTCCCCCCGCCAGTGTGACTCCCCTCCAGCTCCCCCCGCCAGTGTGACTCCCCTCCAGCTCCCCCCGCCAGTGTGACTCCCCTCCAGCTCCCCCCGCCAGTGTGACTCCCCTCCAGCTCCCCCCGCCAGTGTGACTCCCCTCCAGCTACCCCCCCCCCCCGCCAGTGTGACTCCCCTCCAGCTACCCCCCCCCCCCCGCCAGTGTGACTCCTCCAGCTCCCCCCCCGCCAGTGTGACTCTCCTCCTCCTCCTCCGCCTCCCCCCCGCCAGTGTGACTCTCCTCCGCCTCCCCCCCGCCAGTGTGACTCTGGTGACTTGCCCCAAAAAAGAGTGAGGGGAAAGGTCCTATTGCGGTCAGATCGCGAAAACGTTTTATTCAACAAACAAGTGCTGACAGCCATGTCAGGGATGCTGGACGGGAGGTATTACTGAAATCTGAGAGAACTGTATTAACATTCACACAGAGACGCGAAGCAATGCAAAGTGCTGAGGTGTCCCGCGTTAATAGGCAGAGGCATAAAGATGTTGGTTTAATTCCTCTCTAACTCTGAGCCAATACCTCGATAAAGGTCAGCGTTCTCCATTTGAACAAAAATACTTATTAAAAAATAAGACAAATATAACAAGGAAAGCAGCACAAGATCTTCCATCCTCCCCGCACCCCAGTTATTCTGCCGTTGCAATTTACAACTCCGCTAGATTCATCTTTTGTTTCTTTACTTGTCGCATCATCTCGTGTGTCATTTAATCACTTCCACACTATCACAGAGTTCTCTTTGCTCTTCACCCCCACTGTAAAAGCTATTCATCGCTTAACATTTTCCAGTTCTGCCGAAGGGTCATCGACCTGAAACGTTAACTCTGTTTCTCTCTCCACAGATGCTGCCTGACCTGCTGAGTGTTCCCAGTATTTTCGGTTTTTATTTCAGATTCAGCATCCGGAATATTTAGCTTTTGTTTGCCCGAGCTGCAAAGACCAGGCAAGTCCCACGTGTGGCCGGTGTCGAATGATCAGACCTCAGCCCGGCTGTTAGTAAGAAAACTCCAATCGGTCTCAGTGCTGGGGAAGAGAATTAAAATCCCGTAAAACCTGCCCGGGTGCTTGCGCTCGATCATTATCTAGGTAAATCCTGCTGGTTAAGAGTGTGGATATCAGGCAGGGACAGGACGCAGGACGTGTCTTTACGGTGATACCCAATCGATCAATCTAGGTTCATAAATGAGGAACAGCCACTTGTGCAAGGTACTGTAGGGTGGCCAGTGCCCATAGATCCACATTCCAGAAATCAGTGCCGTCAGCAGAAGGGGAGGACACGAGTGTAGAACCAGGGGTCACAGTCTCAGGATAAGGGGTTGGCCATTTAGAATTGATGAGAAATTTCTTCACTCAGAGGTTGTGAATCTATGGAAGATCAGCCACGATCTTATTGAATGGCGGAGCAGACTTGGGACTGCATGGCCAACTCCTGCTCCTAACTGTGGTCGTGAAAGGCGCTATATAAATGCAAGTGTTTTTCTTTAATTCTTCTGTTTTTATGACACCAAAGAGGAAGCAATGGAAAGAACATGCATGGCAGTGGTATAAATGCAACCGTGCCCCATTTACCGCTGGCCTTTGTGAGGGGGCAGCAGGCTCGGTTTGCTGCATCACAACTGCACTGCAGAATGCTGATATTCAGGGAACTGAAGTCGAGTATCCCCATGGAATCAAGCTCCAGATTCAGTCTTGCAATGGGCACTATTGTAAAAAGAAATACTGCAGGCAACACCTTACAAGAAAGATAGGATCTTTCCATTTTCCATTTTGCAAAGGCAGCTGAATGCGAGGGTTTTGCGTGTGTGTGTTTTGAGTTCAAAGTTGTGAGCGATGTGGCAGGGAACGTCAGGTCACTGCAGCCAAGAGAGCAGGCCATGTTAATAAAGGTTATTGAAAAGTGATCTTCCATAGACCAGCAGGAAGAGGCTAGAAGTATTTCCCGTGGTGTTTTGTTAAAACCCCCAAAGCAAATCGTCAAGCGACTCAGGCTGGACGCAAACTTTCAATTTTTTTTATTTTCATGAAAATCATGCGCTTGAACTTAAAATTCCAAAAGCAGGATCTTATCTGTTGGTCAGTGTAAACAGATATAAAACTGCAGCCCCCGTACAGAATCCAGAGATTCCTTTCCCAGCAAGGGGAGGTGCAGCTTGTTGGACACAAAGAAGCCAGTGTGTGTGTGTGTGCGCACACTGCAGCGAGGACTTCCTGGCATCAGTCTGCACCTGCTGCCAACTTCTCTCGCAGGGCACGAACTCCGTCGTATGTGAACAGAAGACGAGGGGAGAGTCAAGGGGGAAAAAAAAAAAGCACATTACTCAGGCAGGAAAAAAAAAAGCACATTACTAGTTTGCAGTTTCTCAAATCAGAGCACGGGACACAAATACAAAATTAACAAAACTCCAACGTGCCAAGAGATTAGGAGAGGCAACCCCCTCACCACGAGATGTGTGGAACAGCTGTCAAGAAAGCAATTAAATGAGTCACAATTAACGCTTTATTAAAAAAGCTGGAAGTATATCTATTTTAGAAGGCGACTGAAGCAGATAAAGCACATTAAACTGATCCAACAGCAGGGATGATCAGCTGGGGAATGAGATGGAAGTGTGGGATTGTAAAACTGGATTAAGAGTCAGGAATTCGCATGATTTCCATGGGGAAGTGAAGAGAACTTGCAAAGAGTTTCCTCTGTGCTTGGCTGCCATTAGATGGGTAAAGTAGACTCCATGTTGGGGAGCATGTTGCCAGGAAGGGTGGTTGAGGCCAGCTCACTGTACACATTTAGTGGGATTGATGTAACTGGGTTGATATTTTGGATGGATGAGATCAAGTGAGCTAAAGAACGTAAGTAATAGGAGCAGGAGTCGGCCATTCGATCCCTTGAGCCTGCTCCGCCATTCAATGAGATCATGGCTGATCTTCGATCTCAACTCCACTTTCCCGCCCGATCTCCATATCCCTTGATTCCGAATCCAAAAGTTTGATCAATCTCTGTCTTGAATATACTCAAAGACTGAGCCGCCACAGCTCTCTGGGGCAGAGAATTCCAAAGATTCACCACCCTCAGAAGAAATTCCTCCTCATCTCAGTCCTAAATGGCCTTCATCCAAATCCATTTGAAAGTTTGTGAAAATGTACACACTGCGCGCAGCAATGCCTCGATGGCTTATAGCTCATGTACTCAAAACATGAAGACAACTGTACACAATGATAATGTAGCACTGAGAGATTCAGTTGTGAAAGTATCGTTCCCACTGCCGTCAGGGACTCTCTAGGTACGCTGGCATCCATTTACACGTGTAACAAGCAGCTTCACAATGAAGAAAACCAGCGGTGGAGAACGAGATACTAATAGTTAGTGTAATAGCAAAATAAATGCTGCTCTGCTAACTCTGTGTAAACGCACTGCTCACTGAGACTGGGGCATACCGAGCAGGAAGATCCCACACGCCATCTCCAGTTTGTGCATAGTTAGCCAGAAGGCTACAATTGATCAGTGTT
Source organism: Pristiophorus japonicus (assembly GCF_044704955.1). Classification (NCBI taxonomy): domain Eukaryota; kingdom Metazoa; phylum Chordata; class Chondrichthyes; family Pristiophoridae; genus Pristiophorus; species Pristiophorus japonicus. The sequence continues at coordinate 95,971,296 of NC_091995.1, forward strand.
TCACTGTGTCATTAAATTTTGTGTAAATGCACTCCAAGATACATTTTACTCCTCTCCTCCCTCCCAGCACAGACAGCAGTTATCAGCAAACAACAAAACAATTAGTAACAGTCTCTCTACTCCAAAGTAAAACATTGCTGCTTTGTTTAGAGTGTAACTTTGAACTTACCCAAAACACAGGAGATTGAGTGGATGCAGCCAATAAACTGAAATGTTAAGGCGAATCAGGGACTCAGAACTGGCACCTATTTGAAGCAAATGTTTCACCATGTTGAAACCGCTGCACTGGTTCAATGTTGGCAATAGCAGCTGCTTATGCACAGCAACAAAGGTTACTTTTCTTCTCTCCGGAAGGATCTGGCACATTTCGGAGTACCTGGCCAAAATGGATACCCTTCCCACGTGATCCTAATCAGCGAGCCTGCTGACACACAGTTTCCGGACAAGGCGTTTCCGTATGGAGATCATGGCTCAGGATGATCCTGTCCCTGGCCCAGGGGCACTGCAGACGATCGCAGTGCACCAGCTGCTGCACCCGGCAAGATCCACGAACCCAGCGCAGGCCAGGATTCGGAGCTGGGATCCTCCCCGTCCACAGTGGCTCAGTCTCTCACTGACTAGTGGGGTCACTCAGCAACCAGGAAGCTCCCGAGATACACAGTACATTGCGTCAGTGATCTCCCAACCCAAAACTTGGAAGCCCAAACAGATAATGAAGGTTTTGATTAATTAGATTCAGCATCGTCCTGCTCCTCAGGGTCTATTCTGTTTTACCGCAAGAAAATGTTGAGATATTCAACACTTACTTCATAAGAAAAAACGCTAGCATTAACTGACGAGAGTTCTGCTCGTTACCATCTCTGGACTGGAATAGAGACCTCTAGTTGCTGGCTGCTCTCCGATACATTGTCCAAGTGGTCACGCTCCGTGCGGGAGCTTAGATAGCAAGCACTGGCAGACTATTCAGCCACAGAGAGCATACTTGGCCCTCCAAGTCCTGCCCTCACCGGAGGTCTGCACACATGCACTTTCCAGAAAGGGTCACTGGCTAAGGACCAGACCTGGAACCCTGACCAAGTCTCGCCCTCCCTCGTCAAAACTATCACGTCCTAAATGCCAACCTGGCTGGGATCAGTTAACATGCACAGACTGGGAATTAAACATGGACCTTTCCGGGACCTGACTGTGTGTTTATCCACTGCAATATCAGGGAGCTGGCAGCTGAACGTGCTTGGAATAATACAAGAACCAATTAAGATCAGAAGAAGCCTCTATATCTCCATAAACTGAAGCGCCCCTGAATTGAAACCACAGGGTTTGCTTGTATAAAAGGCAGAAGAATGTACAAATATCTGGGAGACTTACCAGAACTTGATGTGGAGCCTCGTCCTGTAACCGCATTGGATGCATTCTGCTCCCGTGGATTCGGCCCACTTCCAGAGCCCTCGTTTTGGGAGTTCTTGTCCCACAGGTTCACATTCTTGTAATTGTAGCTGCTGGGATCTCCCCAGGCCGAGGTGCCATCGTCAATCTCCATCTTCCGGGAGATGGACTGCGGGGAAGGCTCTTCCCATCCAGTAGGCTCGTCTTCCTTTGGCACGGTTGGGATGGGCGCAGGTGGCACGGGTGCTGGTGCCATAGGTGGCACAGGCGCCGAGCCCCAACCAGGTCCGGACTGCCGGCTACCAGCGGACGGACCACCCCAAGAGCCGGACACATCTTGCTGCTTGTTCCAATTCGGGGTGGCTGTTTTGGACTGCTCACCCCACCCCTGGTGTCGCGTGGGGTCGTCCCACCCACCTCTCGGATTGGGATTGGCATTAGAATTACCGCCACCTCCCCAAGAACCGACATCCCCACGACCACTCTCCCCCCACCGCGAGTTCGAACCGTCCCAGCCACCCGCTTTTGGTTGTTCAGCTGGCTGTCCGCCTCCATCGCCCCAACCATTATTGGCGGACCAACCTTGGGTGGGTTGCTGTCTCGCAGCCCAACCCGGTTCCTTGATTCTCGGCCCATCATTCCACGATGGAGTCTTCTCCTCTGGTGCTCCACCTCCCCAACCTTGACTGTTCTTTGGGTCCACCCAGCCACTGGGACTCTTGGAGTCCTTCCACTCCATGTTTGAAGACTGCGAAGCATCTCCCCACCCAGAGGTGCAGTGACTGCTTTGACTGGGCCCTTCGCCCCAGCCCCCTGAGTTAGTGCTCTGAGCGACAGTGCTCTCCCACCCTTCTGTTCCTTTGTCAGTGCGCCTCTCGTTCCTGGGGGACTCCTGAACGTCCCACATGTTGTTCTGCTTTATCTGAGTCTGGCCCCAGCCAGTGTTGGACAACACTCGTGGGTCCAGATCAGCCCTGTTTATTACAGTTTGCAATACCTCCTCTTGGTCAGGGGGCTCGGTCTTGTTCAAGCGCCGTCCCGCTGGGTGGTTTTCAGAACCTCCCTTTTTGTTGTTGTTGCTGCGGCCACCCGAGTCACTCCCAGTGGAACTAGAGGCCTTTACCCAGTTGGAAATTTGGGCGCTCTCTCCTTGGTTTTCCGGGAGGGGGTTTACCCTGTGATTGTCCCATCCGCCTGTGCCAGAATTCTGTTCATTAGGAGGGCCACCCCACTCCCCTTCCGAGCGATTCTCAGTCCCCGGCTGTTGACCCCACAAACCCTGAGCACCACCATGTGCTGCTCGGTTCCCTTTCCCCCAGTTTTTTGCCTTGCTGGGGTCTTGTGCCTCAGAGTCCCACGATCCGCCATTATTGTCCCAAGATTCAGTTCTTGATCTATTCACCAGTAACTGCTTCATACCAGAGCCAGTTTTTGCTGCTTCGTCGCCATTGCGTCCATTATTGCCATCAGCTCCTGTACCATTCTGTCCAGAAATCGAGTCAGTTCCCGAAGACCCCCAAACTGTATTCCAAGTCCCCCCAGCTCCCCGTCCCTCCATAGTTCCTCTAATACTGCCTTCGGATGAGGCTTCAGTGCTCACAGATTGATTCAATACCAAGGGGTTTCCCAAACCCATTCCTAAGGGCATGTTCCAGGTCCCATTCCCTGTCGTATCAGACACGCCCTTATTTTGCAAAGGGTTCCCGGTGCTCTGCGAGCTTGCATTCAAAGAGTTAGTGTCGCCATTATTTGGTCCATCAGTGTTAAGAGCTTGAGGCTGTTCTCCAACAGAAGCATTCCATGCAACACCCGCATTTTCCGTTTTTGACTGTTTTGCCCAGGCGCTTGCAGAAGTACCGTCCTGATCCCTAGGGCTTTGACCTACTGCACTAAGTTGTGCACTGGAGCTCGAAATGTCCGTCTCCAAAGTCCCTTTTCCAGAAGTGCCCTCCTGGCCCAACACTGGCCAGGCCGATGGGTTGATATTTGGGTTCAAGGTCAACCCAAGGCCAGCTCCATCGGGGCTGCTCAAGTTTTTCCAATTGCTAAGTCCGTCTTTGCTCTCCGAAGAGATGGAAGATGCGTGACTGGGTTTAGGCACGAGGCCCATGTTCCAGGCCCCCAATTTACATTCATTCTTTCCGCTCCCAGCAGCGAACTGGTTTGCAGCTCCTTTGCAGCTCCTGGCAGCGCCACTCCCAGGTGGCAAGCTCTTCTCGGAGCCGAGGGTTGAGGCACCTTCGTTGTCTACGTGTTCCGAAGCCGACTCAGAGTCTCTGCCTGTGATGCAAGGCCAAGCCTCCATATCAGACCCGTCTACGATTAACTTATCCCAGCCGTGGTTGAGGTCAGTGCTGGATGATCCAGAACCCCAAGCAGAATTTGCATAATTTGAACCAGCACCCCCAGGGTTTGCGTCTGCAAAAAAAAGCAGCAAAACATGAATCATCACCACCTTGTTAATAAATAACATCTTGTGAGTAAAAAAATAAATTCTACATTTATATTTAGGTCGGATTTTCAAAAATCAATTCTCTCTGACACTAGAATATCGGATATTTTATCTTTAGCAACAATTAAAAAAAGGAAGGAATAAAAGTAAAATAAGCAACTGACTACAGATGCACAAACACGTCCAAGTACCAAATAAGATTCATTTCTTAGCCTTTCAAAACAACACTAGTAATTTAATAGGCGAAGTGGGTCAGGACGTGGTCTGGTTCTACATGGAGCTATGCAGACCACATGGTCCCAAGCTAGATCTTTGGTCTGCGCAGGGTTAGCAGATCTCAGTCAGGGCAGCAGTTTGGGTGACAATTAGCCTCAGTGCCCATGGGAGGAAAAATTTACAAGCTTTCCATTCTTGATTGCTCTCCAGTTTCAGGTTCCCGATTACTATTTAGTGGCCTTTGCTGGAGAGCGTTTGCTGGCGAAGGATAGGATGGCCTCTGGGTCAAATAGCTCAACAACAATGCTCATAAAAAGGATTAAAAAAAAGATTTGGGGTGAGGTACCGAAGGGCAGTCAGTGTCTGTGGAATTGTACATCAGCGATAGCCACTCCTCCTTCAGGAGAAAAAAAAGCTTGCAACCATTGTCATGAGATCGGCGAGCATGGCATGGAAGTGTTCCTCCGGTGGGCAGGTAGAGTCAGGTCTGCAGGAAGAATTTCTCCCCATACCCAGATTCTGTCCCATGCCAGTGACGAAGTTCCTGATTTCCACACATTGATGCGGAGATCACAAATCCCATCGGGTAGGGAAACCGAGCTTGCACAGCAACCACACGCACAATACACATGCAATGTACTACTTTTCCCTCCCTCATTGCATGACCACACTTCAGGAAAGTAACACCAGCAGACTCCTCATGGGCGCTCGCTGGAATTGAACGAGGAGGCTTCATACAGGGTCTTGCAGCATCACAGCAAGTGCTTGCCCCTTGCCATAGTGCTATGGTCATTTTGCAAATGGAGAATTGGTTAAGGAACACTGAAAAGAAACTCAATGTCATCTGTTCTAGTAGAGCAGCCTTTGGTTAAAAATGTTCCCATCGAACCATTGAAGGGGGCGGTGAAATGGAACATGACCTACTTACCCACTGGTGTGCTGCCGTGCTGCAGCGGACCGTTGGGTTGTGTCAATGGTTGTGCAGTGCCAGGGTTTGATCCCGGCAACCCAGGAGGCCCCGCCCCACCTCCAAGAAGCCCACAGGAAGGCGGAGGGGGCTGACCACGTTTTAGTAACACTTTGTGCTCGTGCTGGCGAAATCGAGGAGGCACCTCACGGGGCAGGTAGCGGGCGGCGTTCTGTGGCTGGCCGTTGGTGGCCACCGCCCTTTTGGCATTGTTACCACCGTTGCCGGCTGGTGTTAGGACGCTGCCAACTGGGGTGGCAGTTGGAGGCTGGCTTAGGCTTGGCTTCGTCGCTTCGGGCACTAGGGGAAAACATATTTACAGTTAGTTATTAGGAGACAAACTCAGTTATGTACAAATGTAGAAAAAACATTTATTTAATTTCTGCAGGGTTAGAGGAGGAGAAAGAATAACCGGTGATGTTTTATCAGGTAAGAGGAAATACAGAATCATGCAGCTGGCTTATTCAATTGAAGTTTTCAACATTATGAAGGCAATTGACAAAGGAGCGCCTGGCAGCATGGCAGACAAGAGTCAACACTGCTGGGTCCACTGGCATTAAAGAAAACCATCTTAAGTGACAGTTTGGCTCAGTGGGTAGCACTCACTTCCAAGTCAGAAGGTTGTGGGTTCAAACCCCATTCCAGGCACATAATCTAGGTTGACACTTCAACACAGTACTGAGGGAGTGCTGCACGGTCTTCTGCATATGGCTTTTAACCGAGATCCCGTCTGCCTGTTCAGGTGGATGCAAAAGATCCCATGGCATTATTGAAAGAGCAGGGAGTTTCTCAGTGCCTTGGCCAATGTCACAACAGTGATTTACACTCCCAACACGACATCATTTGCTGCAAGGCCCTTTGGGTTGTCCTGTGGTCTTTAAAGCTGCATGATGAATGCAAGTTCTTTCTTTCATTTATCTCAGCCAACACCACCAAATCAGATAAATGGGTTATGATTTGAGAGTTTGTAGTTTGTGAGGCTTTGCTAGATGCAAATTGGCTGCTGTGTTTTCAACCGTCACTACACTTCGAAAGTAACTCATTGGTTGTGAAGCGCTGCAGGACGCCAGTCTCGGCTACCTATGATCAAAGGCAGGTGCAATGCTCGAAGGAGTGCAGGAAAGTGAACTGGATCTTTACCAAGCAGCTATTGGTCTAATCAAGACACTAAATCTTGGGGCAGGGAAGCCTATGGAACACGTCTGCAAGGTTTCTTTGATGCTTTTTCCATCTTGAGCAGTTACTCAGTAAGCACCTGACATACAGGGAGCATGTATTAATACAAGTCAATTCATTTAGTGAAAGTGTTGTGAAATACTTACAATAATGTGACAGTTTAAAGAGCTTAGAGGCGAACAGTTCCAGTGGTTTCATTCTGGTAAACACTGGCTAATAAGGTGTTAAAGTGAGCCATTTGGGCGAACAATTTATGGGTGAGCAGCCAGAAAGGTGAAAATGGGATCATCAATCTGGCCCTAAAAGTGCAAGCCTCGTTATCAAAAGCACTCACTTAAAGAGCAAACCACTTCATGACTGATTGTTTTTTTTTCTAGGATTTCAGAATTTGGATTTAAATGCGAAATGCTGATATCACCAGAGCACTAACTCAGAGAAGTTACCGAGCCTGACAGCACAAAGGAGCTGAATGGACAGAAAACAGAAGATTGCTCGAAACACACCGATCAGTCAACACTTCAATGGGAAGGACCTCTTCCTTTTATTTCAGTTGCTGACTGACATGATTTCCAGGAGTTTTTGTTTCTATCTCAAATTTCCAGCAATTGCTGCTGTTCTTTTACTCGCTGTAAGCTCCCTCTATTTCCTCCCTCATTACCACTGGCGGCTGAGCAATCGGCTCCTAAGCCTCTAATTAATGCCATTCTGAACCAACCTCGAGAAGTTCTGCAACAGCAGCATAGAGCCTACTCTTTGTCCAATGCCCATGCCTCTCCCTTGCTGCAGAAACACTTGCTTTCAAGCCTCACGCTCCCTGGCAGATGTCCACATTTATAGATTTTTGGATATTAAGGGAATCAAGGGATATGGGGATAGTGCAGGAAAGTGGAGTTGAGGTCGAAGATCAGCCATGATCTCATTGAATGGTGGAGCAGGCTCGAGGGGCCGAACGGCCGACTCCTGCTCCTAATTCTTATTTAGACAGTCCCAAACCAGATGGCGGTAAGGTTAGCATGAAAACGGGTCGGGGCTGCGAAAGGAGAAAGAAAAATAGCCAGCATGAAATGGAATGGGGAGGGAAAGAGAAAAGTGCCAGCAAGAAACTGGGAGAGAGTGTAGGAGTGGGGGTTAGAAATGTCCCAGTTGGAACTAGAGAGGTGGAGGGGGCAATGGGAAGAGAGCATCAGAAGGATGGGAAATTGGCAAGAAGCCCCCGGCTCCTCCAAGCAGATTCCCAGTTAGTAGCAGCAGTAACTAACAGCTGCTTATATAAAGCCTTTGGGCTTCACGATAAGTAACTCAAGAGGTCTACAAGAAAAGATTTAGACAATGCCGCTTTAAGAGGAGCGTGCACTTAATGGGTATAGTAGTTGGAACCACAAATAACCACGGGTCTGCCAGCACCCGAGAGTGAACTCGCAGGTCAAGGTGATGCAGAGCCCCACAGAATCATCGACAGCAAAAGCTCCCCCTGCCGCCGGTGCTGCTCTTTCAGATGCCGACAGATCTACTGTGCAGTTCGAGCATCCGCAGTTTTTCATTTACATCTAGACGATATATTACATTTACTTGTATGGGATAGGTCACTGCGGTATTGAGGGCTGCATACAAATCTCACTGCAAACCACACTACAGTCAAGCCCACTTATTAAGGGCCAGGTAGTTTATCATCTTGAGCGCCAAGCTCTGCTCTGCTGACTATGACGGATTTTCAGCTAAGACCAAGGGAACGGCTTGCAACGACCGGGTCTGTTCTAATGAGGGCGGACTGCACTTGGCACTGTATCAAAGTGTTGATGTAACACTGCGCTGCTGTGCTTGGTTCATTGATGCAGGATGTTGGCTCACTGAGAACAGGCGTTGCACAGGATGGCTAGTGTTTCAAACAAAGATCTTTTATTTGAAACCTTACGGGCCATGCATAGAAGGCTGTGGATGCTCAGTCTTTGAGTATATTCAAGGCTGAGATCAATAGATCTTTGGACTCCAAGGGAATCAAGGGATATGGGGATCGGGCGGGAAAGTGAAGTTGAGGTCGATGATCAGCCATGATCTTATTGAATGGCGGAGTAGGCTCGAGGGGCTGTGTGGCCGACTCCTGCTCCTTTTTCTTATAGTCTGCCGTAGATTTATAGGGCACCTAACCATTACACGATACAAAATACACATCTTTCGTAATGCCAATCTGCTACGACCTGGTAATACTGCAGGTCAAAGATTTATTTTAAGACAGCAGAGGGTTATCTAGGAAAAGAATGAGCAAAGCCCAACAGGCCCCATCCAGATAGCAGTGCAACCTGGCGCACCATTCACCGATCTCCTAGCCACCATCTCCCGGAGGGGGGGGGGGAAAAAAGAAAAACTGTGGCCAATTCAGTAAGCAGTCTGGGAAATTCTCCTCCAACATCCCAAGGCAAGCATGCAAGCTCCAGGAGAGCCCAACAGCCCCTTACGTTAGGACTCACCGACACAAGATGAACTCCGATAGAAGGGTGGGTGGGCCGGGGGGGGGGGGGGGATTGTTTCCTTCCTCATGGAAAAGAGACTCCTGATCAATATCCAATATCCTCTGCGGGAAAGGGAATAAACGTGCACATCTACAGGATGCGTGGATGCCGAGATCCAAAGTCAAACAGGCCGATACAGCCTGTGGGGATCACACATGCAGAGTAGCCACATGGGGGGATACCAGAAGTCTGACAGCAGCCTTTAAGAAAGATGGACAGACATTTAGCCACAAAATAAATCTCGCTCTTTTGAAAAGAACCTTGCAATGTCTTTCATCAGCAGTGCACTCTTGCCAAATATTACTCACCACATGGGGCCCTAAAACCTTTACTGTGCTGAAGCCAAAAGACTTGTTTGCAGGTTCTCACTTTAGTAAAGGTGCTGGATTGAGTTTTAAAAATAATAGATAAATGACATCGACAACCCCTGACACTACACTGCGTCAAGACTGCAGCTCGGCAGGCAACCATTCCCCTGCTGGTTTCGGATACCAAGGGTACTGCGCTGGCTCCCTCTGATGGCGGTAGCGGGTGCCAGATATCTAGCACCAATCCCTCGTTTGAAGTGAATTGCCTTCACTCCAGTCACCAGAGCAGAGAGATATATATATATATATTTTAAACTTAAAATAGAACTTTACAATGGTTACAATGCCGCAATCCATTAGTTCAGACAGCAAACACCACATAAAAATGATGCCTCTGAGGTTTAGTGCAAGCTTGAATTTAGAATTATACATTCTTGCAATCGTTCTATTACAATTCTGTCAGAAAACAGTTTGGAAACCAGCACAATAGAAGGGCAGTACCGATAACAATATCCCGAGGGGGTTAAACATTACACTTACTCCTGTGTACTTTTAAGCACTGATCAGTTTAGTTAAATTACCGGATTTGAATTTCCTGCTCACCCCAATGTGTGTGTATATATTTACGGAAGTAGATGTGCCTGTGTTTATGTATGGGTGGGTCTATATATACACACACGTAGATGTAGATACGCAAAAATAAATTCTTGAACTTTGTTCCCAAGATTTAAAAAAAGTCTCTTACCTTTGGTTTTTTGTTCTGTAACCTGAAACACAAGAAGAGAAAGTGCTGTGTCAGGGCAAAGTAAGGAATCCAAATCAGCAGGAGCCTGTTCAAATACCAACTGCCTCAAAAATCATTAACTCCTGATGGGCTCTCCAGCAGCCCTTCCTTTTACCATCGAGGCGGGGCGAGGCAAGCATCACCGCAGTGCTCGGCCGCCACCGATGATCCTCGAAAACATAATCATGCTATCTCCACAGAGTCCAGCAGCCTCGAACACTTGCTAACTCGTGGTAGTTGGATTTGCTCCTCCCCCCGCTCGGCTGTTGAAGACGTGAAGCTGGTTTCACCATTCTGCTTGCATTAAACATGGCACTGATGTTTCGGCATCAACCTTCAGCAGGTCAAAGGGCAATGGCACCAAAAAAAATAGAAAATCAGAAAGTGGCACATGGTGGCTGAAGTAACCCCACCTTCCCAACACCAGTTACCAGGGATAGACATTCCTGGGTAATGACAATTCAGTTCCCACTGCAGGATCAGACTTTCCCGTTACCTGGGTAATGACCACATCACCAATTTTAAGAGAGTTGCGTTGAGAGCAGAACTTTACTCAATGGGGAGTTCTGTTGACCTGAGCGGAGGGGCTGGTGAATAAAGCTCCAATGTTGTCACTGGGCTAGATTAATACGTTGGTACGAGTTACTTAAAGGCACTTTACTGTGCATAAACCAGATTTTTGGCAAAACCCAGAATGTTCCGGGGAGGGGGGGGGGGGGGGGGGGGAGGAAGGAGAGCGAGAGAGGAGGAAGGAGAGCGAGAGAGGAGGAAGGAGAGCGAGAGAGGAGAGAGAAGGAAGAAGAGAGAAAAAAGAGTGGAGAGAGAGAGGAGAGAGAAAGAGAAGAGAACTGTTTGAAGTTTGCACTGGAAAAAATAAATCGAGGAGCCTTTTATCTGGACCTTACATTTAACGTCACCTTCCCCTCCGACCCCTCGTGATCATTATGAATTTGATGTTAAAATATTCTGGTTAAATGCACATTGGCACTACACCCGCAGAGAGAGAAAGCTTTTGCTGGACCATTCGCTCGCCCAAGTGCACAGATTCTCTGTTTGTCAGCTCAATAAACACACAACTATCTCGCAGTTTTTCACCAAGCTGTCTCGCACCAGTGTCTCTTTTAGCAGACTTTAATCTTTTAGAATGTTTTTATACAAGCAGATCTTGGCTATGAGGCTATCCATATTCAGTTGCTGCAGCTAAACACCAGTGAAGAACATGAACATCTGTTGTCAAGGTCATCGCTGATCTGGTGCAGGGAACAAAAACAAATTCTACGCATTAAAAAATAAACTGTTCTGACAAACCAAGACTACACTGGATTAATGTGGAGATCTGTATAGAAGATCAGAATTAGGAGCAGGAGTCAGCCATTTGAGCCTGCTCCGCCATTCAATAAGATCATGGCTGAACATCGACCTCAACTCCACTTTCCTGCCCAATCCCCATACCCCTCGATTCCCCATGACTCCAAAAACTTATCGATCTCAACCGTGAATATATTCAGAGACTCAGCATCCACAGCCCTCGGGGACAGAGAATTCCAAAGAATCACCACCCTCTCTGAGTGAAGAAGTTTCTCCTCATCTTAGTCCTAAATGGCCGACCCCTTACCCCGAGACTATGCCCCCTAGTTCTAGACTATCCAGCTAGGGTAAAAAAATAGCTCTCAGCATCTACCCCCTTCAGAATCTTGTAGTGAATCCTAAATCAGAATCAAATACTGCACACGGTCATATAACAAGAATTGCTCATCAGGTGTGTTAGCAAGGTGACAAGTTCCCAGTGCCTCATGAGCCATGTTCCCTGTAAACTGCGTGCCTGCACAGCACTGCGGGGATCCTGCACAGCCAGCCTTTTAATAAAAAACCCACGCATATGATATATTCCGAATGGCCCATGCAGCCCCTTAAAGGGGCCGTGCAGCACCAAAATAAATTAGAGGGATCACTGCTCACGAGTTCAAATATTAATGGGCAGGCCAATGTGGGAAGGAGACAAAGGAATGGAAAATGTGGCGTGTACATTCACTGGGATGTTGCCAGGGATGAGGGGTTACAGTTATGAACAAAAGTGAAATTTCATTAAACGTGGAGGTTATGGAGTGAGCCCAAAATGGAAGGTTGTGATAACGTAAAGAGCGACTGATTATTTGAATTGGTCAGTGAGAGGGAACAAATTCATAAAAAGAATTGAAGAGGAATTTAGAATGTGGAATCCTTTGCCACAGATGGTTGGAGCAGGGTCCTTAACATTTTTTTTTTTTAAAAGTAATGTTAGTTATTGGAGAAAGAATGTTAAAGGGAGCAGGCAGGAGTGGGATTAGACTGGGAGTTCACTGAAAAATGCACAGGTATCACCTTGACAGGCTGAATGGCCTGTTAGGAGTAAGAAGCAGGGACAGTCCAGCCAAGTGAGGGATGAATCTTTGCCAATGTGGCATTATTGACCAAAACTGCAATTTCCTACAATAGTTCACACAGGGCTGGTTTGTAATGTTTTTAAGCAAACTGCCTGCATAGACCCAGTTTCAGCATTAGAGAAGAGTGTGGTGCCGATGGGATAGCATACTGAAGCTTCGCTAAGTTGCACGATGACAACAATACCGCTCATCAGCAAATCCCCGCACAGTGAGACATTCAGCTGCGTTGTCATTTGGATGGGGGTGGGGTGAAGCCCAGAACATCGTCCTTAAACCGTTCAGCAACAGGAAGCAGACTTTGGTGTCGTCAAGATCGAGGCCACTACAACTGAGCAATGAGATTCCCCAAACAGCAGTTTAAAAAAAAAACTAGAAGCCCATGTAATAAAAACATTTGCTTTGCTCAGTCACTGTTAAACATTCACTCCCTCCACCACCGGGCACCGTGGCTGCAGTGTGCACCGTCTACAAGATGCACTGCAACAACTCGCCAAGGCTTCTTCGGTAGCGACCTCTACCACCTAGAAGGACAAGGGCAGCAGGCGCATGGGAACACCACCACCTCCACGTTCCCCTCCCAGTCACACACCATCCTGACTGGGAAATATATCGGCCGTTCCTTCATCGTCGCTGGGTCACAATCCTGGAACTCCCTCCCTAACAGCACTGTGGGAGCACCTTCACCACACGGACTGCAGCGGTTCAAGTAGGCGGCTCACCACCACCTTCTCGAGGGGCGATTAGGGATGGGCAATAAATGCCGGCCTTGCCAGCAACGCCCACATCCCAGGAATGAATAGAAATAAGTAGCCCTGCTCATATTACACAGTGAATGTGTGTGTTCAGCTTATTTCACGGTCACTTTTTTTTGCTGAAGGCGAGGTTCGCTGATGGTACATGGTAACTGCACCTTGGGCTTTAAAGAAATCATCGAAGGCAGTCCCTCGAAACGAGGATGACTTGCTTCCACATCGAACCACTGATGAATTCACAGGTGTTTCAATGATCTTCTGGATCCCAAACTATATCCTGAAGGATGGAAGACGCCTGTGTGTGGATTTTCTTTTAACGTGTGGTGGCCATTGCACCCCGTCCACACGGACTTGACAGACTTGTATTTATATAGCGCCTGTCATGACCACCAGACATCTCAAAGCACTTTACAGCCAATGAAGTACTTTTGGCGTGTAGTCAATTGTAATATGGGAAACGCGGCAGCCAATTTGTGCACAGCAAGCTCCCACAAACAGCAATGTGATAATGACCAGGTAATCTGTTTTTGTTATGTTGATTGAGGGAAATGCTGGGGCCATTGATTTATTTAACAGCATTGCAGTACGTAACGAAACCACCTGACACAGGAGACACACACACACACACACAATCTCATCTCAACAAATCCAACCTGGTTTTGTTTAAAATAGAGTTTACTTATATTAACAGAGGACAAATCAGACAGAAAATGAGCATACGATGAATTTATAAACTTGATGGCAACAGGCTAAAGGTAGGTGCTGGTTGGTGGAGCAACAAGTTGCTTGGAGATCATACGGAGAGAGACCGTAAACAGTTAAGGTCCAACACCTCCTTCTCTCCCACCCGAAAGTTCACCACAATGGATAATGTCACATGAATGTCGACACAAGCAGCTCTTTGTGCAGTAGGAAGCACTCACGTTCTATCTAACCCCCATACTTTAACTTTTGTGTTTGACAACAGATATTAGTGAACAGTTTTTCTTTTGTTTTTTTAGGGGGCGAAAAAGGAAATAGTAAAAAAAACAAAACAGGTTTTATATTTTATTCAACTTCCAGGTCATTTCGGATTGAACTCATAGCTTGCAGTCTATCCGATGTGTCTTTACGAAGCAACGTGGTGTGGAATTGCGTATAGTCTATCTGCGGTCAGGAAGAAAGGGCCCCTCGCAAAATGGGAGACAAATCCAAATGACTGAAATCAGTATTTGCTCCAGCTCCCATGGCAGTGTGAAAACTTGGCTCCGTTACAAGTTTCCATTCCAGCACGGAGTGGGAAGCCTAATCCGAGCGTAGATCACTGCTTCAGTAAACACTCCATTTGGCCGCTTAAATTTCAGGCTCCTCTCCTCTTCTCCCCATCCACCTTCCTCCATATAAAGCACCAACTTAAAGGGCCCAAGTTTCCACATGATTTGTGCCTGATTTTTAGGAGCAACTGGTGGAGAACGGACTATCTTAGAAATCGCAATTCTCCACATTTTTTTTTCTGCAGTTCTAGTGAGGTAGAACAGTTCTACTTTGGAACAGAATTTTTTCTTCAAAAGGGGGCGTGTCCGGCCACTGACACCTGATTTGAAAGTTTCCACAGTGAAAACGTACTCCAAACTAAAGTAGAATGGAGCAAGTGAAGATTTTTGTAGAACTGAAAAAACCTGTTCTACACATTAAAAAAATCAGGCGCAGGTTACAAATTAGGCGTCCAGAACGAGGGTGGGGGGGGGGGGGGGGGGGAGGGAGGGAAGTCATGAAATTCTACAATCAATCCTTATTTATACTTATACAAATATTATACAAATAAATCCAACCTGAATAAACATTTATAAGCAAAGATTAAATAAACCATCTTCCTACCTGTGTGAAAGTGCTTCAGCCATCGTTCGTTGCCGCGGGGGGTGGGGAAGGAAACCGCCGTTTGTTGCCGCGGAGGGGAGGGAGGGGAAGGAGACAGCGGTTTGTTGCCGCAGAGGGGAGGGAGGGGAAGGAGACAGCGGCTTGTTGCCACGGAGGGGAGGGAGGGGAAGGAGACAGCGGCTTGTTGCCACGGAGGGGAGGGAGGGGAAGGAGACAGCGGTTTGTTGCCACGGAGGGGAGGGAGGGGAAGGAGACAGCGGTTTGTTGCCACGGAGGGGAGGGAGGGGAAGGAGACAGTGAGAAGGCTGCAAGTGCTGATGGCAATGTGCTTTTATTAAAAACATTTTCAAAAATTAAACAGCTACAAAGAACTACAAAAATGGCCGAGTGCCAATGTTTTTTCACACTGAGCATGTGCGAACGCTCCAATGCGCACGCGCAGCGTTGCCGGCAGGAAAAAAACTAATTTAAATAGTACCTGCCCCCTCCCACTTATAAAATCGGCGCGAATGTAGGCTCCGCCCCCTTGGGCACCGCGCCAAACAGACAAGGAGCTGCAAAGCGCTCGAGAATAGCGCGTTTTTTTTCTGGCGCCGTTTTAGGCGCGAAAAACGGGCGCCCAGCTCGGGGGGGGCACCCGTTTTTTATCCTGTGGAAACTTGGGCCCAGTGTTTCCCCAATGGCTCTGAAGTAAAGTCACTGACTCTGCTGGGCCACTCAGACCAGGTTTGACCGCTGGTCAGTGCCCAGTTAGCAACCAGCAGCCCCAAGAGCGGTATGGGAGTCTCATCGCTGACAGCATACAGAAACCAAGTGCAGGCAGCGGAAGGAGCATGTGGCAAACCAGACCCACCCACCCTTTCCCTCAACGACTATCTGTCCCACCTGTGCCAAGGACTGTGGCTCTCGTATCGGACTGTTCAGCCACCTCCTATGGACTCATTTTTAGAGTGGAAGCAAGTCTTCCTCGATTCCGAGGGACTGCATATGATGATGTTGATGATGACGGGAGCTATAAGTGACTCCAGTGATTAGGGGAATGGAAAGTCAGTCACGGCTCCCACTTCTGATCGCTACCCAGTAACTCCTGCCAAAACCGTGCTTGTGGACGTGGAACAAGAGCAGGATGGGGGGCAGCGGTGATGTCCAAAGTTAGGATGCCCACCAACACACTCAGGAATAATGCATTCAGGCCAGGGACAAGAGAGCAAACGCTACATACCCAAAGAGAGCCCATGCTTTTAGGAGGGGAATAGATTGGTGACACAAGAAAAAGATATTGATTGGAGGCAATAGCGACTTCCAAGATTGGGGGCAAGGAAGTGTGTGCAAGAGCTGACAAAGCCCTTGAATGTCATGATTTGCTGCGTGTGGCAGAAACCTGAAGAATGGAATGTAGGCATGGCGATGGCCTGCGTGCTTTTAGCACTTTGGTTGCTGTGGCCCGGGGAAAACAACTGCACCAACTTTGATCGGTAGAGATGCGAGAATGATGGCTATATGCTGGATTCCTGCTCAATCACCTTTGTGCATCAAGGAGTATTGATACAAAACTCCCCTTTCTGGATGTGAAATGGGTAAGGTAGAGTCCGTAACAGGATAGATTCAACATGGCCTATACTCACTCTGCTTTCATGTCCTTGTCCATCTCACTTCAAGGAGCTGGCCCTTTATTGCTCACTCAACTTTGTGACTCATTGCCCAAGAGGACACCTATCTCCCAGGTCTGTCGATGGCACTCTAAAACTAACAACTAAGGTTCTTAAAAAGTCCCCTGGATTAAAATGCCTTCACTTAACAAGGAAATGAGTTCAAGCCAGTTATCCAATTGTAGGTCAGGTGACGTGCCCTATGTTTTCCAATAAAATGCTTCAGCTTAACGGGCATCCCTCATCACTTTTCTATCATGTGAGCATAATTTTAATTTAATGTTTTAATTATTGTCAAATTAGAGACAGCTTGTTACTGTTTTCCACGCCCACTAGGAACGTGGATAAGGCATCCCAAATTATTCTAACAAGCCAGTCTTATAACCAGCAGAAAGATGAGACGTGACCCATCAACCAAGACTGGATTTGAGCCCAGATGCAAGAGCTGAGTTGCCAATGTCTATTGGGCTGCACCAGTCACCCCTGCAAATGTGACACAGATTAAATACAGGGAGCATTTTCTACATCATTTGGAAAGTGGGATTTAAATAGGTACCGATCTTGTTTTTCTTCATTCTGCCGGATAAAACCAGACACCCAATTTGTACAAGAATGTAAACATTACTCAAGTGAGTTTGCACAGTCTGAATCACACACACTTTCGTTGATGTGTCAATTCCTATTGTGGTATGGAGGCTTGTCTTTTTGCCAATTCTCTCCCCTGAAGGCGCGGATTCTTGTTGAAGCACGATTCCTCTCCCCTCTGATCACCTGCCAGTACCTTGCTCAAACGGCCATACCTCATGCGTGAGCTGAGGCAATCAGCAACTTTTGACCTCGTAGGACCTCACAGCACCAAACACGGACTTTCCAGCCGGGACCCGATGGATAGCGATTAGAAGTGGAATTCCAATTGTAGAGCGCCTACTGCTGCCTCCTTTTCATCAGCAGTCAGCGCAGTCTGGGGATTGAATGTGGGATCTGCCTGGTCTGTATAACACAGCTACTCAGAGGACAAAATTTGCTGAGCCTTTGTTTAGGGGCAGGAGATGGAGCTTATGGTCAAGCTGAATGCAGAAGCTGCAATAAGCACATCTAGAATAGTACATGAGAAATAGGAGGAGTGGGCCACGGCCTGTTCGCCATTCAATAAGATTATGGCTGATCTGATCATGGCCTTCCCTGCCTGTTCCCAATAACCCTAGTGCAACAAAGGAGGAAATCATTCGGCTCCTTCGAGTATGCAGACAGTCTCATTCCCCTGCTCTTTATTCTCCATTAAGTATTTATCCAATTCTCTTTTGAAGGCTACTACTGAATCCTCTCCGATAACACCGATACAAGTGTAGCACAAGTGTTACCAACAAGTATCACTCAGAAAATTAACCATGCCGCACTTAACTGCTGAGGGACTAAAGAATGCTGCAAGGTTAAATTTCATATCATAGGCACCACAATGATAAAGATTGGAAAAATGCACAGGTTTACTTCATAGAAATAGAAGAGAAACTGGGAGGAGTGGAAGCCCTTTAAGTGAAAGAGAACTCAATTATAAAACAGATTGACTATTTGGTTTGGGTGGAAATCTGTGGCTAGGGATAGGATATAGGGATGAGATAGGGAGGGGAAGAAAACTTACTGTGGATGTCTGCTATGGAGCATAAGAAAGAGGAGGAATGGGGCAGGAGATGGAGCATATGGTCAAGCAGAGGCTGCAATAAGCACATCTAGAATAGTACATCAGAAATAGGAGGAGTTGGCCATTCGGCCCCTCAAGACTGCTCCACCATTCAATGAATCATGGCTTCTTCCTTAACTCCACTTTCCTGCACTGTCCCCATATCCCTTGATTCCCTTAATATCCAAAAATATCGATCTTAGATAGGCAGAAGGATTGAACCAAGAACCTTAGTCACGTACAGGAGCAGAGACAGTAGTTATGGACGACTTCAATTTACCAGGGATAGATTGGGAAATCTATAAAAGGGAGCAACAGGAGTGGAAATATGATCCCAGAAACAGTACTGGATTGTTAAAGGAACACAAGCAGGGGCAATACTGGACCGGATGCTAAGCAACACGCAGGAGGTGACCGAGCAGGAGAGAACACCATGCTAAGAGCAGCTAAGATGTGGCAGAGCTGACGGTTGGGCTTATGATGGGAAAGTCAGAGTACAACAGCAACATTCAACTTTAGAAAAGGCAAGTTTGAAGGGGTGAGGGGCGAGCTCAGGAAAGGGACTGGCTAGCACTGCTATAGGAGAAAAGCACAGAAGAGGAGAAGTGTACATTGTTTATAGAAATACTGTGCACAAAGTACAGAACAGAGACAGACCACTGCAGGGGGAGGAGAGCAGGGGAATGTCTAATATGAACAAAATACAGGAATAAAAGCAAAAAGAAAATAAATTGTTCCTAAAGTAGCTTGAGTGAGTGGAGACAAATTCAAGAACAAGGTAAAGGAGGTTATGAAACTGGTCAGTTGATCCAAAATAGAAAATGAGGTTTGCATAGCAGGGAAGTTAAAAAGTAATGTCAACCATTTCTATAAATATATTCACAGCAAGCAGGCACGGTGGGGCTCACACAACAACAATCTTTAAAAAGGGGCATAGAGAGCCACCGAACTACAGGCCAATGAGCCTAACATGGACCGTGGGTGAGTATCAGACAGCATCGCGAGTGAGATAATAAACACTGGTGCTAAGCCCAAGAAGATAGCATGGGTTTATGGGAAAGAGGTCTTGCTCTGCAGAAACAACAGTCCTTGTTGAAGAAAAGTCTGGATGTGATGAGATTTAGATTTTAATTTCAGCAAAGCTTTTTAAACCATACCCCACACTGCGAACTTTGGACACTCAGGGAATCAAGGGATGTAGAGATCGGGCGGGAAGGTGAAGTTGAGGTTGCAGGTCAGCCACGATCTTATTGAATGGTGGTGCAGGTCCGAGGGACCGTATGGCCGACTCCTGCTCCGTTCTCATGTATAAGCAATCAGTCCACAAGGTTGGAGGGCAAGCATCTGAAGTGGGTGGGACTTAGCTAAACTAGAGACAGCAAAGAGAATGTAAGTGTCAACATGGCAAGCGGCCACTAGCAGCGCCATTGCTGTTTACACAGCTCACAAATAGGGGGGCTACAAATAAAACTTAGTTTGCAGATATCTGCTGTCCTGGTCAATATTTATCCCTCAATCAACAGTTCAAATAATAGGGAACTTGCACATCACATACAAAGGAAGAGAAAGGGGAGAGAGGAGCGACCTATAAAAGCCCAGCGGGAGATCGAGAGCCAGCGGCAGTTGGTGAGAGGCGGGAGCAGCGACGGAGCGGCCTATAAAGGCCCAGCGGGAGATCGAGAGCCAGCGGGAGCAGTGTCGGAGCGACCTATAAAGGCCCAGCGGGAGATCGAGAGCCAGCGGCAGTTGGAGAGAGGCGGGAGCAGCGACGGAGCGGCCTATAAAGGCCCAGCGGGAGATCGAGAGCCAGCGGCAGTTGGTGAGAGGGGAACAGCCTATAAAAGGCCCAGCGGGAGATCGAGAGCCAGCAGCAGTTGGAGAGAGGCGGGAGCAGCGACGGAGCGGCCTATAAAGGCCCAGCGGGAGATCGAGAGCCAGCGGGAGCAGTGTCGGAGCGACCTATAAAGGCCCAGCGGGAGATCGAGAGCCAGCGGCAGTTGGTGAGAGGGGAACAGCCTATAAAAGGCCCAGCGGGAGATCGAGAGCCAGCAGCAGTTGGAGAGAGGCGGGAGCAGCGACGGAGCGGCCTATAAAGGCCCAGCGGGAGATCGAGAGCCAGCGGGAGCAGTGTCGGAGCGACCTATAAAGGCCCAGCGGGAGATCGAGAGCCAGCGGCAGTTGGTGAGAGGGGAACAGCCTATAAAAGGCCCAGCGGGAGATCGAGAGCCAGCAGCAGTTGGAGAGAGGCGGGAGCAGCGACGGAGCGGCCTATAAAGGCCCAGCGGGAGATCGAGAGCCAGCGGCAGTTGGTGAGAGGCGGGAGCAGTGTCGGAGCGGCCTATAAAGGCCCAGCGGGAGATCGAGAGCCAGCGGGAGCAGTGTCGGAGCGACCTATAAAGGCCCAGCGGGAGATCGAGAGCCAGCGGCAGTTGGTGAGAGGGGAACAGCCTATAAAAGGCCCAGCGGGAGATCGAGAGCCAGCAGCAGTTGGAGAGGCGGGAGCAGCGACGGAGCGGCCTATAAAGGCCCAGCGGGAGATCGAGAGCCAGCGGCAGTTGGTGAGAGGCGGGAGCAGCGACGGAGCGGCCTATAAAGGCCCAGCGGGAGATCGAGAGCCAGCAGCAGTTGGAGAGGCGGGAGCAGTGTCGGAGCGGCCTATAAAGGCCCAGCGGGAGATCGAGAGCCAGCGGCAGTTGGAGAGAGGGGAGCAGCGACGGAGCGGCCTATAAAAGGCCCAGGGGGAGATCGAGAGCCATCGGCAGTTGGTGAGAGGGGAGCGACCTATAAAGGCCCAGCGGGAGATCGAGAGCCAGCAGCAGTTGGAGAGAGGCGGGAGCAGCGACGGAGCGGCCTATAAAGGCGACCGCTGCAGCTACAGCGGGAGAGAAAGCAAAATAGAAGTAGAAAGTAATCAAAAAGTGACGTCACAGCCAATGGGGTAAGTGATTGGCTGGTGATTGGTGAGTAGCTTTTCTTTTATTTTTTATATCAGTAAGTGAACTGTAACATTGTTATAACCAATTTAAGGGTATCTAAGGTTAAGTCATGGCAGGAGAGCTCGGTCACGTGATATGCTCCTCCTGTACCATGTGGGAACTCGGAGACACTTCCGGTGTCCCTGGGCGCTACGAGCTCTTGACGGTCCGCGTTGCGGAATTGGAGCTGAGGGTGGATTCACTCTGGAGCATCCACGATGCTGAGAATGACGTGAGTATCACGTGTAGTGAGTTGGTCTTACCGCAGAAGGGTCCACAGCCAGATAGGGAATGGAAGACCAGCAGGAAGAGCAGTGCAAGAAAGATAGTGCAGGGGTCCCCTGTGGTCATCCCCCTGCAAAACAGATACACTGCTTTGAGTACTGTTGGGGAGGATGACTCATCAGGGGAGGGCAGCAGCAGCCAAATTCGTGGCACCGTAGGTGGCTCTGCTGCAAAGGAGGGCAGGAAAAAGATTGGGAGCGCGGTAGTGATAGGGGATTCGATGGTGAGGGGAATAGATAGGCGTTTCTGCGGACGCAACCGAGACTCCAGGATGGTATGTTGCCTCCCTGGTGCAAGGGTCAAGGATGTCTCGGAGCGGGTGCAGGACATTCTGAAATGGGAGGGAGAACGGCCAGTTGTCGTGGTGCACATTGGTACCAACGACATAGGTAAAAAAAGGGATGAGGTCCTACGAAAAGAATTTAAGGAGCTAGGAGCTAAATTAAAAAGTAGGACCTCAAAAGTAGTAATCTCGGGATTGCTACCAGTGCCACGTGCTAGTCAGAGTAGGAATCGCAGGATAGCGCAGATGAATACATGGCTTGAGCAGTGGTGCAGCAGGGAGGGATTCAAATTCTTGGGGCATTGGAACCGGTTCTGGGGGAGGTGGGACCAGTACAAACCGGACGGTCTGCACCTGGGCAGGACCGGAACCAATGTCCTAGGGGGAGTGTTTGCTGGTGCTGTTGGGGAGGAGTTAAACTAATATGGCAGGGGGATGGGAACCTATGCAGGGAGACAGAGGGAGACAAAAATGAGGTAAGGGCAGAAGACATAAAGGAGATGAGGGAAAGTGGAGGGCAGAGAAACCCAAGGCAAAGAACAAAAAGGGCCACTGTACAGCAAAATTCTAGAAGGACAAAGGGTGTTAAAAAAGCAAGCCTGAAGGCTTTGTGTCTTAATGCAAGGAGTATCCGCAATAAGGTGGATGAATTAACTGTGCAAATAGATGTTAACAAATATGATGTGATTGGGACTACGGAGACGTGGCTCCAGGATGATCAGGGCTGGGAACTCAACATCCAGGGGTATTCAACATTCAGGAAGGATAGAATAAAAGGAAAAGGAGGTGGGGTAGCATTGCTGGTTAAAGAGGAGATTAATGCAATAGTTAGGAAAGACATTAGCTTGGATGATGTGGAATCTATATGGGTAGAGCTGCAGAACACCAAAGGGCAAAAATCGTTAGTGGGAGTTGTGTACAGACCTCCAAACAGTAGTAGTGATGTTGGGGAGGGCATCAAACAGGAAATTAGGAGTGCATGCAATAAAGGTGCAGCAGTTATAATGGGTGACTTTAATATGCACATAGATTGGGCTAGCCAAACTGGAAGCAATACGGTGGAGGAGGATTTCCTGGAGTGCATAAGGGATGGTTTTCTAGACCAATATGTCGAGGAACCAACTAGGGGGGAGGCCATCTTAGACTGGGAGTTGTGTAATGAGAGAGGATTAATTAGCAATCTCATTGTGCGAGGCCCCTTGGGGAAGAGTGACCATAATATGGTGGAATTCTGCATTAGGATGGAGAATGAAACAGTTAATTCAGAGACCATGGTCCAGAACTTAAAGAAGGGTAACTTTGAAGATATGAGGCATGAATTGGCTAAGATAGATTGGCTAATGATACTTAAGGGGTTGACTGTGGATGGGCAATGGCAGACATTTAGAGACCGCATGGATGAATTACAACAATTGTACATTCCTGTCTGGCGTAAAAATAAAAAAGGGAAGGTGGCTCAACCGTGGCTATCTAGGGAAATCAGGGATAGTATTAAAGCCAAGGAAATGGCATACAAATTGGCCAGAAATAGCAGCGAACCTGGGGACTGGGAGAAATTTAGAACTCAGCAGAGGAGGACAAAGGGTTTGATTAGGGCAGGGAAAATGGAGTACGAGAAGAAGCTTGCAGGGAACATTAAGGCGGATTGCAAAAGTTTCTATAGGTATGTAAAGAGAAAAAGGTTAGTAAAGACAAACGTAGGTCCCCTGCAGTCAGAATCAGGGGAAGTCATAACGGGGAACAAAGAAATGGCAGACCAATTGAACAACTACTTTGGTTCGGTATTCACTAAGGAGGACACAAACAACCTTCCGGATATAAAAGTGGTCAGAGGGTCTAGTAAGGAGGAGGAACTGAGGGAAATCTTTATTAGTCGGGAAATTGTGTTGGGGAAATTGATGGGATTGAAGGCCGATAAATCCCCAGGGCCTGATGGACTGCATCCCAGAGTACTTAAGGAGGTGGCCTTGGAAATAGCGGATGCATTGACAGTCATTTTCCAACATTCCATTGACTCTGGATCAGTTCCTATGGAGTGGAGGGTAGCCAATGTAACCCCACTTTTTAAAAAAGGAGGGAGAGAGAAAGCAGGGAATTATAGACCGGTCAGCCTGACCTCAGTAGTGGGTAAAATGATGGAATCAATTATTAAGGATGTCATAGCAGCGCATTTGGAAAATGGTGACATGATAGGTCCAAGTCAGCATGGATTTGTGAAAGGGAGATCATGCTTGACAAATCTTCTGGAATTTTTTTGAGGATGTTTCCAATAAAGTGGACAAAGGAGTACCAGTTGATGTGGTATATTTGGACTTTCAGAAGGCTTTCGACAAGGTCCCACACAGGAGATTAATGTGCAAAGTTAAAGCACATGGGATTGGGGTTAGTGTGCTGACGTGGATTGAGAACTGGTTGTCAGACAGGAAGCAAAGAGTAGGAGTAAATGGGTACTTTTTGGAATGGCAGGCAGTGACTAGTGGGGTACCGCAGGGTTCTGTGCTGGGGCCCCAGTTGTTTACATTGTACATTAATGATTTAGACGAGGGGATTAAATGTAGTATCTCCAAATTTGCAGATGACACTAAGTTGGGTGGCAGTGTGAGCTGCGAGGAGGATGCTATGAGGCTGCAGAGTGACTTGGATAGGTTAGGTGAGTGGGCAAATGCGTGGCAGATGAAGTATATTGTGGATAAATGTGAGGTTATCCACTTTGGTGGTAAAAACAGAGAGACAGACTATTTTCTGAATGGTGACAGATTAGGAAAAGGGAAGGTGCAACGAGACCTGGGTGTCATGGTACATCAGTCATTGAAGGTTGGCATGCAGGTACAGCAGGCGGTTAAGAAAGCAAATGGCATGTTGGCCTTCATAGCGAGGGGATTTGAGTACAGGGGCAGGGAGGTGTTGCTACAGTTGTACAGGGCCTTGGTGAGGCCACACCTGGAGTATTGTGTACAGTTTTGGTCTCCTAACTTGAGGAAGGACATTCTTGCTATTGAGGGAGTGCAGCGAGGATTCACCAGACTGATTCCCGGGATGGTGGGACTGACCCATCAAGAAAGACTGGATCAACTGGGCTTGTATTCACTGGAGTTCAGAAGAGTGAGAGGGGACCTCATAGAAACGTTTAAAATTCTGACGGGTTTGGACAGGTTGGATGCAGGAAGAATGTTCCCAATGTTGGGGAAGTCCAGAACCAGGGGTCACAGTCTAGGGATAAGGGGTAAGCCATTTAGGACCGAGATGAGGAGAAACTTCTTCACCCAGAGAGTGGTGAACCTGTGGAATTCTCTGCCACAGAAAGTAGTTGAGGCCAATTCACTAAATATATTCAAAAGGGAGTTAGATGAAGTCCTTACTACTCGGGGGATCAAGGGGTATGGCGTGAAAGCAGGAAGGGGGTACTGAAGTTTCATGTTCAGCCATGAACTCATTGAATGGCGGTGCAGGCTGGAAGGGCTGAATGGCCTACTCCTGCACCTATTTTCTATGTTTCTATGTTTCCCAACCTGAGGAATGGCAAATTGTACTTAATACAAACAGATGCACGGTAAATGGCTCTATGCGACAGGCCTCAATACAGGGTGATAGAAGGGCATTAGCGGTTAGTCATCAGTGCAGCGTGCAAGGACATTAAGGAAAGCTAACCGGGTTTCAGGATTTACAGCCAGAGGGACATAGCAGAAATGCTAAGAGGTAAGAATGTGTGCGTAGATGGCGTTGTACAGCCACTCCGTAAACAATTTCGGTTGCCGTATTACAGCTAGGCTATCCAGGCAGTGGAGGAAGTCGAGCAAAGGACAATCAAACAGATACTGAGCTTAAGGTATTCGAGTTAAGAGACTAAAAACCAGGAGATTATTTACACTGGAGAGAAGCCTAATGGGAAATGAAGATTCTCAAGGGCACAAATAGAATGGACCCCAATAATATGTAAACGATTGCCACAAACTCCAGAAACAGTGGTCGTGGATTCTAGCTTAGAAGAGCAGACAGTTGAGATTTAATTGCTTTATGCGAAGGGTGGCAAATGTGAGGCATGGACAGTTCTGGGAGGTCGCGGGAGATTGACAGTGTAGAAAATTCAAGGGAGCTATTTGAGGGAGTAGGCGGAGAGCTATTCGTTTATGGGACTGGTGAGATGGATTGCAGAGTCTTTTCCGGTCCTGTATTCCTAATTGCATGCTGCTAAATTTCATCCACCTGGACAAGTGGTTCAGTATTTTGGCAAAGTCCTTTATAATCAAAGGATAATCGAGTTCAAAAAATACAGAAATAGCAATGCAAAGCAGCACCATCTATTGACAGACAAGGGATTTGTTCACAAACTATATTTAGGTATTCATCGGTGAAAGGACCAGACCTTTTGTCTCACCTTCTGAGTGGCGTCTTTCTTCTTCTTGTCCTCTTTTTTCCTTTTCTTTTCTTCCATTAACTGTTCTTCCTTTTCTTCTTCCTTCTCTCTGTAAAGGAATGCATGAAAAGGAGGGCGGTCACTTTATTAAAAATAGGGATCAAAACCCTAGGCAACAGAAAAGGCGAGAAATACAAAGCAGGACTGTCAACACCTGGAAAGTGAAATGTTAACCTGGCTTTTCTCCCTGCAGATCCTGAGCAACCAGCTGTGTGCATCCAGCATTTCCAGTTACTTTGAAGTTTTAAGAACATAAGAATTAGGAACAGGTGTAGGCCATCTAGCCCCTCGAGCCTGCTCCGTCACATACTCACGGTCAGCCCCTCGAGCCTGCTCCGTCACATACTTACGGTCAGGAGAATTCATTATTAGTTACAAGTCTGGAAGCAGCGGCAATTAAGTTTAATAGTCCTCTTGATTAAGTCAGTGGCCAATTTCTTCACAGTTCCGTACAAAGAGTAAACATTATTTTACAAGGGTGAAATGGGGAACAGAATGAGCCAAGAAGGGGCTCAGCCCACATAAGTATTAGTGCCAAGTCAGATTGTGCAAAGGCAAAGGATCACTAAACTGCAGCTGATTTCATACTACTAAGACACTACTTCAACAGCTTGCTTGGAATTTCTCATGCAGTGCCACTCGCAAGATAGCTTGGGGGCCATTGCTGCTCCATGTGCCTCTGGGCTGTGGGGATATTGCAAGCACCAGGATTCAATGCTGCTCTTCTCGCTGTCAAATGAAACGATACAGCACTCCTTTGGTATTGCAATGGAGAATCAGGCTCAAGTTCTGCGGAGCTTAAATCGACAACCTTCTGAGTCAGGGATGAGGCCGCTACTGACTGAACCAAAACAGGCACTCGAGCGGAGGAATAGGAGGGGAGAAAAATGAGAGCCAGTTTTGACATTTGTTGTAACTTTTGTTTATGGGGGAAGATGGTTTGAGCGTGATCTTTTTAGATTAACTTTGTTTTTGTTTTTGAGCGTAAAGTACTCCCGACTTTCCTTCCCTTTATATTCTAACAAAGGCGTCTACTCGGATTGCTAACAGGTCGTCTTCCCTCTTTCCACAAGTTGCATTTTCCAGAATTTTCTGTTTTTATTTAAAATCGTGTCTCCATAAACCAGCTCAGTAAACCACAAGCACAGTATTTTCAAAACGGGATGAATCCCAAATAGAACAGTCTGTGGGACCTTCCAGTATGTACAATACTATCCATTTTGTGTCCCAGATTGTCAACAGATTTTGGCTCGCTCCACATTCTAAATTGTTGCTGTCTTGGATGGCTAGAATTACTTTTGGCTCAAAGGGTGGAACATCATCTATTTTATAAACTGTTCAGTAGATTGTAAAACTGCATTCTTAGTCAGGCTTTTTGTAATACGCTCTATAGATAAGTGAAGTGCATATAAATCACTCATGGCAAGATAATCTGCAGATTATTCAATTTACTCAGTTTTAAAAAAAAAACATATTTATTCCCTCCCTGAGACAGTAACTCACACCAGGCCACAATTCCTGCAGGCGTTGGAGGTGCTCTGGTACCCGACCCAGAATGCCCACTCTGCACTGAGCAACCCTAAACAGTAATTAGCTTTTAAACTGCAAGGGCAGGGCGAGCAGCTCACTCCTAACCTCACCCAATAGCCAAACACACTCTCTTACAGCAGTGTCACTCAATGGAGATCAGGAGCAGAAATCTCAACATGCTTAACATGACATTTCGCGTGTTTGTTGTGATCAATGATTATTTAATCGAACTGGGCATTTTCCCTCGTCCTCAATGGTGAAGTCTCCGTTTTTCCTCTACCCACCAGTTAATTTTTTCTTTTATAATTCACCAATTACACAAAACATTTCCCCCAATTACGTTCCAAAAAGGTACAGATCCAAGATACAGCCACCACTATTACTCACACACGTTGCACAAACATTACATCCCATTGTCACAATTTTTGGTCCTGCTTTTGTGTCAACATTTACCACTGTATTTCCCAAATGAATTTTAACTGTCAGTGTAGTCACAGGATCTATGAAGTGAGTTTTTGGAGTTTCTCCACCATTTTGTATATGGAGGTTGTGCTGGGGGGCAGTTGTAACAATCCCAGGCTGTTAAGCAGCCACCAATTCACATAACACACACACATACACGAAAAACTTTGTTTCTAATGCAACATCCACAGAAGCTGAATCAAGCACTTCTGGGGACAAACTAAATGGACATTTTGTGCACGATGTACCCAAAGTTTCAGAATGATGTATAACGGGTTATCAGCCTTTCACCTCCGGACACAGTGTTCAAATCCAGCTAAGACCGACAGAAAGACAGTCTGTGGTCTTTGGTGGCCGTGAGGGCAACGAATTGAAGTCAGTTGCAGGGCAAGTGTCATCTCCGCAGCAGATACCAGCCTATAATTCAGGACTAATTGGCAATCTCACTAAGAAGCCACATGGCTGTATGGTGTGCAAAATTTAAATGTCACAGTAGCATGCCAGGGTGTGTTGTGAAGTTGTGGTTAATGCAAATTGTTGGCGCAGAGTAGAGGGATCTTTACTCTGTATTAAATCTGATCTGAGACGCAGGCAACGGGTTCCCAAAGAGGGAAAGTGTTCTGATTCTTCAGCAGTGATGACCCTCAATTTGTGGAAGGCAAAAATGGTCAAAAAATGTTATTTCCTCAAAGTCCATTCCAGTGAGTGCCGAATAAATACAGGGACTTTACGACGAAGTGTGCCCATCTGGTAACGTGCAGTAAGAATGGCTTACATGGATCTGCTTTGCAAGTTGGTTGCAAATAAAACCTGAAAGATGCAGCTTTAGCACTTCAGTGAAGCGTTTGCACACGAGACAGACATCACAGCATGTAAATGTAAAAGAGCACTCTATTTCACACCATCGCTGTTACAATGAATCTTACCGAGTCGGCCAGGTTTCAATGAATGTTTTGTGCAATGACAAAAGATTACAGATAGTGGCATATTTGCAACATTCAAAAGGCACCAATTTGAGAAACATGAACTTAATCATCCACAACAGCAAACCCAGCATTCTGTCCAGTTACTCAACCTCATTTGCATTTGAAATTCCTCACCATCTTAAAAGTTCTTAACATAATATAAGAAATAGGAACAGGAGTAGGCCATACGACTCCTCGAGCCTGCTCCGCCAATCAATAAGATCATGGCCTCAGCTCCAATTCCCTGCCCGCTCCCCATAACCCCTTATCGTTTAAGAAACTGTCTATTTCGGTCTTAAATTTATTCAATGTCCCAGCTTCCACAGCTCTCTGAGGCAGTGAATTCCACAGATTTACAACCCTCTGAGGAAATTTCTCCATCTCAGTTTTAAATGGGCGGCTCCTTATTCTAAGATCATGCTCTCTAGTTCCAGTCTCTCCCATCAGTGGAAACATCCTCTCTGCATCCACCTTGTCAAGCCCCCTCATAATCTTATAATTTCGATAAGATCACACCTCATTCTTCTGAATTCCAATGAGTAGAGGCCCAACCTACTCAACCTTTCCTCATAAGTCAACCCCCTCATCTCCGGAATCAACCGAGTGAACCTTCTCTGAACTGCCTCCAACGCAAGTATATCCTTTCGTAAATATGGAAACCAAAACTGCACGCAGTATTCCAGGTGTGGCCTCACCAATACCCTGTATAGCTGTAGCAAGACTTCCCTGCTTTTATACTCCATCCCCTTTGCAATAAAGGCCAAGATACCATTGGCCTTCCTGATCACTTGCTGTACCTGCATACTATCCTTTTGTGTTTCATGCACAAGTACCCCCAGGTCCTGCGGCACTTTGCAATCTTTCTGCATTTAAATAATAACTTGCTCGTGAATGTAATGGGAGTAGGGAGAACCGAGGAGGATGGTGGGGCTGGGGTTGAAGCAGCCTGTAGCCTGCATTGAGACAGCTGGTCTCGGCCAGGGCAGTGATGGGGTCGCTACACTGGCTTCACCCTCAAAGCCTCCATGATAAAGTGCAACATCCCCACTGACACCTGGGAGTCCCCGGCCAAAGACCGCCCTAAGTGGAAGAAGTGCATCTGGGAGGGCGCTGAGCTCCTCAAGTCTCATCACTGAGAGCATGCAGAGATCAAGCGCATCGGAAAGAGCATGCGGCAAACCAGTACCACCCACCCCTTCTCTCAACAACTATTTGTCCCACCTGTGACAGGGACTGTGGTTCACGTGTTGGACTGTACAGCCACCTAAGAACTCATGTTAAGAGTGGAAGCAAGTCTTCCTCGATTCCGAGGGACTGCCTATGATGATACTGACTTCAGTATTGCTGGATTAGGGAGGGGGGGAAAAGAGCCAGAGATCTTGCTCTTTATATTCTGTGGCACTCCTGCTGGAGAGGTTTGTGCATGCGCACTGGATTGATGTACTCCATGATCGAACAGACCATTAACACTCCCCATCTAGGCTCACAGATAAAAAAAAATGCACGTTATTAATTTTAGAACATAAGAATTAGGAGCAGGAATCAGCCATTCGGCCCCTTGAGCCTGCTCCGCCATTCAATATCATGGCTGATGATCTGCCTCAACTCCACTTTCCTGCACTATCCCCATATCCCTCGATTACCTTAATATCCAAAAATCTATCGATCTCTGTCTTGAATATACTCAACGACTGAGCATCCACAGCCCTCTGGGGCAGAGAATTCTAAAGATTCACCACCCTCCGAGTGAAGAAATTTCTCCTCATCTCAGTCCTAAATGGCCGACTCTTATCCGGAGACTGTGACCCCTGGTTCTAGTCTCCCCAGCCCGGGGGAAACATCCTCCCTGCATCCACTGTGTCAAGCCCTGTAAGAATTGTATGTTTCAATGGGATCATCTCTCATTCTTCTAAACTCTCGAGAATGTAGGCCTAATCTACTCAATCTCTCCCATCCCAGGAATCAGTCTAGTGAACCTTTGCTGCACTCCCTCTATGGCAAGTATATCCTTCCTTAGGTAAGGAGACCAAAACTGTACACAGTACTCCAGGTGTGGTCTCACCAGGGCCCAATATAGTTGCAGTAAGACGTCTTTTATACTCAAATCCTCGTGTAATAAAGGCCAACATACCATATGCTTTTAGTTTCTTGCTGTGCCTCCATTTGGTAGCGTTAATGTTATAGGAATACTCAAGGATAAGTATCTCTGATGACAATATCCTGAAGTGTTCATTCAAAACACGTGCCTGGAATCAATGCTCCCAGAGATGTACTCTGAAGAATATTCCTCAGTGTTCAGATTAGTCCTTAACGTGGCGGCTTACCTCATAAGTAGGCTGGAGTTTAATGCAGATTCTCGACTCAATCCAAAGTAAAAGAGTAAGTTTGAGGAGGAATGTATCTATATTTAGACAGCAAATGTGGAAATTATGAAACTGACAACAGGAAGAGGGAGAAAAATGCAGGACTTCTAGATGAATAGTGAGAGGAAATGCGACTGGACAATCCATATTTTTGACAGAGGCCTGGCGTGGAGTGTTTTTAAATCCTATTGTATTTCAAAAGCTGCTATCTTCATAAACCCCTGCCTGAAGGAGATTGCAACCACTATCTACACAGATCACCGTTAGAGAATGCGCGAGAACGTGAGGCAGACAGATTTCCCCGCTGCTCTACAGTGTGATACAGATGGCTGACTTTCACGAGTGAAATGCTGTAGGCTCGGGCAGCAAATGTCTAAACTTGTGCTGCTATCTTCCGCCAACCAACAGCAAAGGAGTTACAGCACACAAAATCAAATCCCCTCCTTGCTCAGATTCCCAGCACCAAGCACCCGTTCCTTGCTGACAAGCCAGGCAGTCCATCATACGGTGCCCACTTGGACTAGGAAAAACACCCATCAGTAAGATTATAGGGACAGGCCGTTTAAAGCCAGCTCCCGCTCAGCAACGAAACATCACAGACATGCTTCAAATCCCAGACCACCTGTGAGCAAGCCGCGGGAGATCCTGTAGTACACCAAATAAAAAGATTTGCATTTCTACAGCGCCTTTCGCGACCACCGGACGTTGTAAAGCGCTTTACAGCCAATGAAGTACTTTTATAAGTGTGGTCACTGCTGTAATATAGGAAACAAGGTGTGCACAGCAAGCTCCCACAAACTGTAAGGTCATAATGACCAGATAATTTGTTTTAGTGACATTGACTTAAGGATAAAATATTAGTCAGGACACAGGGGATAACTCCCTTGTTCTTCTTCAAAATTGCGCCATGGGATCTTTTACTTCCAGCCAAGACGGCAGACAGGGCCTCGGTTCAATGTCTCATTGAAAGACGTCACCTCCCAACAGTGCTGCGCTCCCTCAGTGCTGCCCCTCCCAACAGTGCAGCGCTCCCTCAGTGCTGCCCCTCCCAACAGTGCAGCGCTCCCTCAGTGCTGCCCCTCCCAACAGTGCAGCGCTCCCTCAGTGCTGCCCCTCCCAACAGTGCAGCGCTCCCTCAGTGCTGCCCCTCCCAACAGTGCAGCGCTCCCTCAGTGCTGCCCCTCCCAACAGTGCAGCGCTCCCTCAGTGCTGCCCCTCCCAACAGTGCAGCGCTCCCTCAGTGCTGCCCCTCCCAACAGTGCAGCGCTCCCTCAGTGCTGCCCCTCCCAACAGTGCAGCGCTCCCTCAGTGCTGCCCCTCCCAACAGTGCAGCGCTCCCTCAGTGCTGCCCCTCCCAACAGTGCAGCGCTCCCTCAGTGCTGCCCCTCCCAACAGTGCAGCGCTCCCTCAGTGCTGCATTGGAGTGTCAGCCTAGATTTTTCTGCTCAAGTCCCTGGAGTAGGCCTTGAACCTGCAATCTACTGACTCAGAGCCATGATCGACACAGCCAAATAAGCCTAGGTAGAAATATTAGACAGGTAGATGACGAATATTCAAGCTTGCATTGTTGAGCTAGTGTACGAGTGTCTCTGGATGAGAGCAGAAACCCACATTCCCGGGTTGTCAAAGCCAACTTGAACATCCCACCCAACTGCTTTCACACTGAAGATCAGCTAACTCAAAGCAGTCTCGGAATAGCACCGGGTTCTTCGCTGGTCTTTATGATTCAGCTTTACACTGGTTGAAACCTTTCCCATTAAGTATGGTACAACTGCTGGAAAGACCTACTATAATTAAGCAATTTGGAAGAACTGTGTAGTTATACTGAAATATTTGTACAATTACAGATTTCATTGTGAAATTACTGTCCGAAAATAGAACATTACAGTTTGCTAGTTTCAATTCACTTGACATTGGGCTATATGCAGGTCACTGCACATTCATAGAAATTCAGGAAATGAGTTAAAAAGGGTTAAGCGGGTTTCTGATAACACGATATGTGGCAGGATGCAATATGAGGAATCGAGATATCCAAGAGTATTTCCACTTGCTTTAGCCCAAGCGAGATGGGCTTCCCTGACATAATTCGCCTCTCATCTGCACACACTTGTGAACAGATGGTCTCGTCCAGGAAAAAAACGACAGCAAGTACTTTCCATTTAAAAAAAAATGCACTTTGCAACTTGGGAGGTAATCAAAGTTAATGGGCTGGCAGAAGAGGAGGCTGCTTTGAATCAATCAGGCAGTTTAAGACCCGTCTGCATCAAACGTGTGTTTGGCATCAGCTTGCTGCTGGGAAGCCATTTACACGGTGTTTCGAGCAGTGCCTAGATCTGCGCTGCGCTGGCATCGCCTCAAAGTAACGCTGGAAAGCACGCCGATTTGTCTTCTCCTGGGCTCCAGTGTGGCAGGTCGTGGAGTGACATGGCAGGCATTTGTGCGCACAATGTGTTTATCTAGGAAAACGCTGTACCGCCCCACGTAGACCAAGGGGGAATTGGCAAGTGGGATCCACGGCTGGACTTGCAATGTCTTGTAATAGGAGAGACCTCGGCATGGGGTGTCTCTTGCCCAGAAACTGGAACAATGTGGAAGGCAGAGGAAAATAGATAGCAAGATAGTTATTCTTAAAATTGCAAAAAGCAATTTTTATGCCTATAGCAGCAACTAAGCGACAACCGATGCATTCCATTGATATGTGAGGTGAAGTGAAGAATGAAGACAATCAGAGTTCATCTGCCTATATAAGCTTTTGTTTACAAATAGAAAATGTTGGAAAAATGTTATAGGCTTCAAACTAAAAGTGAATAATAAGCTACAAGAAAAGCTACAGAGCCAACTAGAATTGAACACAAGCATTCTGAGCATGCGCGTTTCAATTGCTTCGTGGCTCCTCACCATCTTTGTAACCTCCTCCAGTCCTAACTCCCCCAGCAAACTTTCCTTTCCTTTCCTCGGCCACTTGTGCACCCCCTCCCTTTGCCCACTTTTAGCGCCTGTGCCGTCAAATACTTATGTCATACCCTGGAATCCCTCCTAAACCCCTCCGCCTCCCTCTCCTACTTGGACACCCTCAGAGTACCACTCTTTGATCACCCCTCCTAATCTCTCTCTTTCGCTCAGCAAATGTTTTGCATACACCTCTTGGGACATTTTTCTACGTGTTATATCTAATGCAAGCGGTTCTGCTGGGAATAAAAACATAAAATGTTGAACAAACACATCAGGTCAGTCAACATCTGAAGGAATAAAGGCAGTTTAACATCCTTTGACAGAGCAGTTAGGGCAGCTCATACATAGCCTGATCAAATCAAAAAAAGAGTAGCGGAAAGTTAACTACTCACAGAGAGGCAGCTAATATATTGGGACTTTTACAAAACTGAGAAGCAAATCATAATACTGAGCATTGTGTCTCCAATCATTTAAGAGGTTTAAACATTGAAGCATGCTGTTTTTAGCAGGCCATCTAATAAGACAGTAGCAAGAACATACGTTTTACAACATATCAGCTGTAGGATTAAACTCTCGGCCTGGCTTTGATTCTTATGTCTGCCATTCTGGAGAACAAATGTCTGGCAATCAGCTGAGGAAGCTCTAATGACAATGGAGCATTTTGCCTCAGGGCAATAAAAAACAGCCAGTGTTGTCACTCCGATTTCAGTTGAAAGTAATTGTGGACATATGAAAATTCCACACTATGTTCACTTAAAATGTACAAAAAACAATAGATTCTGCCTGTATAAGTTTATTGTGTGTCTAGAGAGCATTTTAAGCCAACACTGGGGTAAAGTACTGGCAGTCTGAAGTTCATCACAGTTATTAGAAGTAATCAGAGATGAAGAATTAGAATATTACAGGGCCATTTGAGAAGTGTGATAAGGGGCTATAAAAATACGTCATAGTGATCAGGGATACAGGGCTAAGTGAGTGGGCAAAAATGTGGCAGATGGAGTATAACGTGGGAAAGTGTGAGGTCATCCACTTTGGCAGAAATAATAGAAAAGCAAATTATAATTTAAATGGAGAAAAATTGCAAAGTGCTGCAGTACAGAGGGACCTTGTGCATGAAACAGGAAAAATTAGTATGCAGGTACAGCAAGTAATCAGGAAGGCAAATGGAATGTTAGCCTTTATTGCAAGTGGGATAGAGTATAAAAGCAGAGAAGTCCTGCTACAACTGTACAGGGTATTGGAGAGGCCACATCTGGAGTACTGCGTACAGTTTTGGTCTCCGTATTTAGGGAAGGATATACTTGCATTGGAGGCTGTTCCAGAGATGAGGGGGTTGACTTATGAAGACAGGTTGAGCCTATACACATTCGAGTTTAGAAGAATGAGAGGTGATCTTATTGAAACATAAGATAACGAATGAGGAGGCTCGACAAGGTGGATGCAGAGAGGATATTTCCACTCATAGAGGAAACTAAAACTATAGGACATAAGTCTACGAAAAAGGGGACGCCCATTTAAAACTGAGAGGAGGAAGAATTTCTTCTCTCAGGATGTAAATCTATGGAATTCTCTGCCCCAGAGAGCTGTGGAGGCTAGGTCATTGAATATATTTAAGGCGGCGATAGACAGATTTTTGAGCGATAAGGGAATAAAGGATTATGGGAAGCGGTGTGGGAAGTGGAGCGGAGTCCATGATCAGATCAGCCATGATCTTATGAAATGGCGGAGCAGGCTCAAGGGGCCAAATGGCCTGCTCCTATTTCTTATGTTCACTGTCCAATAAACCTCATGATAACACTGAACTAACATTGACTCCAACCACAGACAAATGCCCCACCCAGCTAATAATGGTCCCAGCAACCCAACCTCTGGAAGTTCTCCTCTATCTTGTTTCTATACTATTTGTAAACTTTGGCAAGTAAAATTGCATGCTATCTTGCACGGGCCTGCTGTGATGGCTCAGCAAATAGCAGAGGCATATAGACTAGGAATGCCCAGGTTAGATTCCCAGTCTGTGCTGCATTAGCTGGTCTCAACGAGGGCACCTGTAGATGCACAATCAGCCACTGTCTTGCTGGGTTAGGCAATGGAAAAATATGCCGAGGCTCCCTCTCCCGACTGCTACCAAGTGGGCCCTGTTGGAAGTGTGGGTATTTGCGAGAACAGGATCAGGTTTAGCTGTGATGCACCAGACAATGGAACAGGCTGCCGATGCCAAAGGTGGCTTCTTCGACTAGGTATCAGAGGGTGGCCGTGGAGTCATACCCCAGGGGGGGGGGGGGGGGGGAAAGAGAAAGATAGAAAATCAATGAACAAAGGAAATAACAGGTTTGTAAAAACAGCAATGTCTGTAATACACGCAAACATTAAGCGCTTCCGATGAGTCAGAAGAAATAGACAACTGAATGTTAAACTAAATAATGGTAAGCGAGAGTGTCGGAAACTCTCCATACGGCCTGAAGCGGCCATTTGGCTGTACAGCACTTTTGGACGGCCCAAAGCCACGAACGGCACCATACAAATTCAAGTCAGTCGAGGAGGCGGGAGCTCGGAGCAGCGCGAGTCCGGGGTCGGCGAGAGGCCTATAAAGGCCAGCGGGAGTCGAGCAGTTCGAGCAGTCAGTCGAGGAGGCGGGAGCTCGGAGCAGCGCGAGTCCGGGGTCGGCGAGAGGCCTATAAAGGCCAGCGGGAGTCGGGCAGTTCGAGCAGTCAGTCGAGGAGGCGGGAGCTCGGAGCAGCGCGAGTCCGGGGTCGGCGAGAGGCGTGCCGGTGCAGCTACAGGGAGAAGGCAAAGATACAAAGGTGACGTCACAGCCTAGGGGGTAAGTGATTGGCTGGTGATTGGTGAGTAGTTTTTCTTTTTCTTCTTATATTGGTCAGTAACTTTTAACATTGTTATTACCAGTTTAAGTGTATCTAAGGGTTAAGACATGGCAGGAGAGCTCGGTCGGGTGTTATGCTCCTCCTGTACCATGTGGGAACTCAGGGACACTTCCGGTGTCCCTGACGACTACGTGTGTGGGAAGTGTGTCCACCTCCGGCTCCTGACGGTCCGCGTTGCGGAATTGGAGCTGAGGATGGATTTACTCTGGAGCATCCACGATGCTGAGAATGACGTGAGTATCACGTGTAGTGAGTTGGTCTTACCGCAGGGAAAGGGTCCACAGCCAGATAGGGAATGGAAGACCAGCAGGAAGAGTAGTGCAAGGAAGGTAGTGCAGGGGTCCCCTGTGGTCATCCCCCTGCAAAACAGATACACCGCTTTGGGTACTGTTGAGGGGACTGACTCATCAGGGGAGGGTAGCAGCAGCCAAGTTCATGGCACCGTGGCTGGCTCTGCTGCACAGGAGGGCAAGAAAAAGAGTGGAAGAGCGATAGTGATAGGGGATTCAATTGTAAGGGGAATATATAGGCGTTTCTGCGGCCGCAACCGAGACTCCAGGATGGTATGTTGCCTCCCTGGTGCAAGGGTCAAGGATGTCTCGGAGCGGGTGCAGGACATTCTGAAATGGGAGGGAGAACAGCCAGTTGTCGTGGTGCACATTGGTACCAACGACATAGGTAAAAAAAGGGATGAGGTCCTACGAAACGAATTTAAGGAGCTAGGAGCTAAATTAAAAAGTAGGACCTCAAAAGTAGTAATCTCGGGATTGCTACCAGTGCCACGTGATAGTCAGAGTAGGAATCGCAGGATAGCGCAGATGAATACGTGGCTTGAGCAGTGGTGCAGCAGGGAGGGATTCAAATTCCTGGGGCATTGGGACCGGTTCTGGGGGAGGTGGGACCAGTACAAACCGGACGGTCTGCACCTGGGCAGGACCGGAACCAATGTCCTAGGGGGAGTGTTTGCTAGTGCTGTTGGGGAGGATTTAAACTAATATGGCAGGGGGATGGGAACCAATGCAGGGAGACAGAGGGAAACAAAAAGGAGACAAAAGCAAAAGACAGAAAGGAGATGAGGAAAAGTGGAGGGCAGAGAAACCCAAGGCAAAGAACAAAAAGGGCCACTGTACAGCAAAATTCTAAAAGGACAAAGGGTGTTAATAAAACAAGCCTGAAGGCTTTGTGTCTTAATGCAAGGAGTATCCGCAATAAGGTGGATGAATTAATTGTGCAAATAGATGTTAACAAATATGATGTGATTGGGATTACGGAGACGTGGCTCCAGGATGATCAGGGCTGGGAACTCAACATTCAGGGGTATTCAACATTCAGGAAGGATAGAATAAAAGGAAAAGGAGGTGGGGTAGCATTGCTGGTTAAAGAGGAGATTAATGCAATAGTTAGGAAAGACATTAGCTTGGATGATGTGGAATCTATATGGGTAGAGCTGCAGAACACCAAAGGGCAAAAAACGTTAATAGGAGTTGTGTACAGACCTCCAAACAGTAATAGGGATGTTGGGGAGGGCATCAAACAGGAAATTAGGGGTGCATGCAATAAAGGTGTAGCAGTTATAATGGGTGACTTTAATATGCACATAGATTGGGCTAGCCAAACTGGAAGCAATACGGTGGAGGAGGATTTCCTGGAGTGCATAAGGGATGGTTTTCTAGACCAATATGTTGAGGAACCAACTAGGGGGGAGGCCATCTTAGACTGGGTGTTGTGTAATGAGAGAGGATTAATTAGTAATCTCATTGTGCGAGGCCCCTTGGGGAAGAGTGACCATAATATGGTGGAATTCTGCATTAGGATGGAGAATGAAACAGTAATTTCAGAGACCATGGTCCAGAACTTAAAGAAGGGTAACTTTGAAGGTATGAGGCGTGAATTGGCTAGGATAGATTGGCGAATGATACTTAGGGGGTTGACTGTGGATGGGCAATGGCAGACATTTAGAGACCGCATGGATGAATTACAACAATTGTACATTCCTGTCTGGCGTAAAAATAAAAAAGGGAAGGTGGCTCAACCGTGGCTATCTAGGGAAATCAGGGATAGTATTAAAGCCAAGGAAGTGGCATACAAATTGGCCAGAAATAGCAGCGAACCTGGGGACTGGGAGAAATTTAGAACTCAGCAGAGGAGGACAAAGGGTTTGATTAGGGCAGGGAAAATGGAGTACGAGAAGAAGCTTGCAGGGAACATTAAGGCGGATTGCAAAAGTTTCTATAGGTATGTAAAGAGAAAAAGGTTGGTGAAGACAAACGTAGGTCCCCTGCAGTCAGAATCAGGGGAAGTCATAACGGGGAACAAAGAAATGGCAGACCAATTGAACAAGTACTTTGGTTCGGTATTCACTAAGGAGGATACAAACAACCTTCCGGATATAAAAGGGGTCAGAGGGTCTAGTAAGGAGGGGGAACTGAGGGAAATCTTTATTAGTCGGGAAATTGTGTTGGGGAAATTGATGGGATTG
Organism: Pristiophorus japonicus; assembly: GCF_044704955.1. NCBI lineage: Eukaryota > Metazoa > Chordata > Chondrichthyes > Pristiophoridae > Pristiophorus > Pristiophorus japonicus. Next base: position 96,011,038 of record NC_091995.1, read on the forward strand.
AAGGCCGATAAATCCCCAGGGCCTGATGGACTGCATCCCAAAGTACTTAAGGAGGTGGCCTTGGAAATAGCGGATGCATTGACAGTCATTTTCCAACATTCCATTGACTCTGGATCAGTTCCTATGGAGTGGAGGGTAGCCAATGTAACCCCACTTTTTAAAAAAGGAGGGAGAGAGAAAGCAGGGAATTATAGACCGGTCAGCCTGACCTCAGTAGTGGGTAAAATGATGGAATCAATTATTAAGGATGTCATAGCAGTGCATCTGGAAAATGGTGACATGATAGGTCCAAGTCAGCATGGATTTGTGAAAGGGAAATCATGCTTGACAAATCTTCTGGAATTTTTTGAGGATGTTTCCAGTAAAGTGGACAAAGGAGAACCAGTTGATGTGGTATATTTGGACTTTCAGAAGGCTTTCGACAAGGTCCCACACAAGAGATTAATGTGCAAAGTTAAAGCACATGGGATTGGGGGTAGTGTGCTGACGTGGATTGAGAACTGGTTGTCAGACAGGAAGCAAAGAGTAGGAGTAAACGGGTACTTTTCAGAATGGCAGGCAGTGACTAGTGGAGTGCCGCAAGGTTCTGTGCTGGGGCCCCAGCTGTTTACATTGTACATTAATGATTTAGACGAGGGGATTAAATGCAGTATCTCCAAATTTGCGGATGATACTAAGTTGGGTGGCAGTGTGAGCTGCGAGGAGGATGCTATTAGGCTGCAGAGTGACTTGGATAGGTTAGGTGAGTGGGCAAATGCATGGCAGATGAAGTATAATGTGGATAAATGTGAGGTTATCCACTTTGGTGGTAAAAACAGAGAGACAGACTATTATCTGAATGGTGACAGATTAGGAAAAGGGAAGGTGCAACGAGACCTGGGTGTCATGGTACATCAGTCATTGAAGGTTAGCATGCAGGTACAGCAGGCGGTTAAGAAAGCAAATGGCATGTTGGCCTTCATAGCGAGGGGATTTGAATACAGGGGCAGGGAGGTGTTGCTACAGTTGTACAGGGCCTTGGTGAGGCCACACCTGGAGTATTGTGTACAGTTTTGGTCTCCTAACTTGAGGAAGGACATTCTTGCTATTGAGGGAGTGCAGCGAAGGTTCACCAGACTGATTCCCGGGATGGCGGGACTGACCTATCAAGAAAGATTGGATCAACTGGGCTTGTATTCACTGGAGTTCAGAAGAATGAGAGGGGACCTCATAGAAACGTTTAAAATTCTGACGGGTTTAGACAGGTTTGATGCAGAAAGAATGTTCCTAATGTTGGGGAAGTCCAGAACCAGGGGTCACAGTCTGAGGATAAGGGGTAAGCCATTTAGGACCGAGATGAGGAGAAACTTCTTCACCCAGAGAGTGGTGAACCTGTGGAATTCTCTACCACAGAAAGTAGTTGAGGCCAATTCACTAAATATATTCAAAAGGGAGTTAGATGAAGTCCTTACTACTCGGGGGATCAAGGGTTATGGCGAGAAAGCAGGAAGGGGGTACTGAAGTTTCATGTTCAGCCATGAACTCATTGAATGGCGGTGCAGGCTAGAAGGGCTGAATGGCCTGCTCCTGCACCTATTTTCTATGTTTCTATGTTTCTAAGTCTATTTATATTGGGAGTTTGAGCATTAGTCAGTAATCTTTATATGGCTGTTGGGATATCTGCAGAGCTGTAGTGAGGATTTTCGGTTATTCTAAATGAGCCAGAGTTTCTGCAGCCTATGACAATGCTGATTTACTGTTTCTCTCTCTCCCCACCCCTAACACCAGGACATAGTCAACACCTTCATCGAGGCGTACGAAAGCATGGGCCTTGCACTAAACATCCGTAAGACAAAAGTCCTCCACCAACCTGACCCCGCCACACAGTACTGCCCCCCAGTCATCAAGATCTGCAGCGCAGCCCTGGACAACGTGGACCACCTTCCATACCATGAGCGCCTCTTATCAACAAGGGCCGACATCGACGACGAGATTCAACACCGCCTCCAGTGCGCCAGCGCAGCCTTCAGCCGCCTGAGGAAAAGTGTGTTCGAAGATCAGGCCCTCAAAACTGCCACCCAGCTCATAGCCTAGAGAGCTGTAGTGATACCCGCCCTCCTGTATGGCAGAGATGTGGACCATATACAGTAGACACCTCAAATCGCTCGAGAAATACCACCAACGATGTCTCTTCAAGATTCTGCAAATCCCCTGGGAGGACAGACGCACCATTAGCATCCTCGACCAGGCCAACATTCCCAGTATCGAAGCACTGACCGCACTCAACCAGTTCCGCTGGGCGGGCCACATTGTTCGCATGCCTGGCAAGACGCCCAAAGCAAGCACTCTACTCAGAACTCCTACATGGCAAGCGAGCCCAAGGTGGGCAGAGGAAACGTTTCAAGGACACCCGAAAAGTACCTCCTTGATAAAATGCAACATCCCCACCAACACCTGGGAGTCCCTGGCCCAAGACCGCCCTAAGTGGAGGAAGAGTATCCGGGAGGGCGCTGAGCACCTCGAGTCCCTTCGCTGAGATCATGCAGAAACCAAGCGCAGGCCATGGAAAAACCAGACTCCCCATCCACCCTTTCCTCCAACCGTCTGTCCCACCTGTGACAGAGACTGTAATTCCCGTATTGGACTGTTCAGTCACCTGAGAACTCACTTTGAGAGTGGAAGCAAGTCTTCCTCGATTCCAAGGGACTGTCTATGGTGAATGTTTCTCTCCCCCCGCCCAGCTCTTGCTGGGAAGCTGTTTTATGGACAAAAGCAGCCCTCTTCTATCTCAAGCTTCCTCATCTGCACCAGAACAGCAAGAAATCTGCACCTCGGTCGGGGCGACAGCGGAAGTAAGCCAAGCCTCACAGGGAGAGGGAGGAGAGAGAAATCATCCGACACACCCATAAGCCTCCCTTTTGCATCTTTCAGTAACCAGCAATAGCATGGCTAAGGCAAAAGCCTGGAAACAGAGTCTATTCCCATTTTCTTTCAGCAAGGTTATTATAAAAAAGTAATTCAGTGCGATGTTAACATGATAAAGAATAAAAACATACCTGCACAAATAGGCTTTAATTTCATCAATACATTTCTTCAGTGATACTCTAAATTCCATCATCTCAAATTACTTCCACCATCAGTACATCAACCGAGCGCTATACAACTCAAGGTGCTCTCTCCAGACACATCAAGTTGCGAGGGGCAGAATCGATAATTGTACTTTTAAGCGGTTCAAGTGGACATAGCATGAAAATTACACTGCATTCAAATCCGAGTGACAACACGGATTGGGGAAATTACTCAATAAAAATCAGCACCAGATGTAATTTATTTTCTATGTTTCTATGTAAGCCTATACCCCCAGAAATGGACAGTCAGCACCAAGAAAATCCGGGCACCCAGTCATTATTTCTTTAAACAAATAATGGCTCCAGTGCAAGCCTGTAACTAGCTCAATGCTCTTTATCCTAACGGCCTTCTATAATTTGCCACTTCATCACCATCAAAAGTTCACCTTTCCCCAACAGGATCCCAGCCACATTGCTACTCTCAGATTATAGATTAGATGCCAATCTCTGTTATTTGAGTTCTGCCTCTCACATCAGCAAATAACTCTGAATGGTCAAGGACACTGCCAAGTTGCGCTGTTGTGTGTCCAGCGTGTGTTACAACAGAGCTAGGAGCACTCCGTGCAGTCACTGAGTACGCAGAAGGAAAGCATAGATTTTCCTCTCTACTTTAGTGGAGCAGGATTACACACGGATTTATATGTTCAAACATGTTCATGGTTTCACATATCTGAGGGGAGCCCGGCTGCAGGTAGCCCGATCCTACTGTATGCGCCAATGACCTCCAGTACATCACTCGTGCAGAAACGTTTCAGGCGAGAGCCCAGACCATGGGGGTCACCATGATATTTGATCAAGGGACGGGAGCATCACAACCAAGTTCAATCCAGTTCTCAACTGATGTCGCAACCCTTTCCAGAAAGGGGCACTGGATAATAAGCAAGAGTTTATCCCTCCCATCTCTAACCAAAGTACTGCAGTCAACTGTAATATCTGTACCAACTCTGCCGATGAGATCGGTTAGCGTAGCACAGGCCGAGGATTGAATCGGTGGCTCAGTACCACGTCGGGCAGTGTATTTACAACACCAACGATGTCAGCAAGGAGCTAAAGGGCTCGGGGCTTTGAATTCCACTGTTATATAATCAACTGATGAACCCGTGTTAAAACACATCAGAGGATCCAGTGCATTACAGAGCAAATGAAACTCTGCAGTGTGCCATCCACTAAAAACAACCAGAGAAGGTGGATTTGTGGATTGAGTAATGTCATGCTGTTATGACGTACACTAGATTAGAGTTGTGAATCTTTGGAATTCCCTACCCCAGAGGGCTCAGTGCTCAGTATATTCAAGACAGATTGCTAGATTTTTTGGGAACTAAAGGAATCAAGGGATATGGGGTTTAGGTGGAAAAGCGGAGTTGAGGTATCTTATTGATTGGCGGAGCAGGCTCAAGAGGCTGAATGATCTCCTCCTGCTCCTATGTATGTTATGATTATCACAAGATCCTAACATTCCTGGAACTTCTTCAACCAGCACATTTGGAAACCATGCTAGTAGTGAGGATTAGGATTAACAGAAACAGCAAAGAAACATTTATGCTAGAAAAAGGAATTCCATTCCGAAAAAAAAAAAATGTACTGCATATTTTTCACCGCGATATGAAGTTTACTTAAGGGTAATCAGCTGAAAAATGATCTTTGCAGCATTAGTGGATGAATGCTTATTGGACTGGTATGACTTTCCTCGGTCTATTTTAATGGAGGAATTAAGCTGAACGCCTGTGTTAGGACAGTGAGCGGAGAACACCATTCTCACACAATACGTTTTTACCCACTAATATCAGCAACATTAATTCTTGGCTATTTTTGCATCAGGAATCTTATGGATTTTGAGCAAATGGATGGTGGTTTTGCATGTATTGTTATTCAATGCTTACATTAGATATGTGCTTAACTGGGGCGTAACTCAGTTCAGGATATTTCTAAATACTTTATAAACAGCGACTAAAGGAAACTGTATCGGAGGGGACGATACTCCCAGAAATGCTTCAGTGGGAAAAATGCAAATGATGTGTTTGCCCTGAAAATCGAAAGGAATTGAAGTGGAACATTGCAGTGATTGACCAAAGCAGGTAGCGCAGCCAAAGTCTGGCAGGTTAGTCTTCAGCTAGATGCCACTGGGCTCACAGGTGTGGTATCCGCTCCAGTCCGGGATTCCTACCTCTCTGCTCACTCATTTCTAAAGTTCTCCATCAGCTGTGTGTTTTTATAGAAAGACACAAATTGCAATATTCATTATCCACTGTGGAATCTATTAAAATAATTACAGTAGTGGGGGGGGGGGGGGAGAAGACTGTTTAAAGCCACACCAGCCTGCCAATATGGAGGGGGCACTGGGAATGGGCGTACGCACACACACAACACACGCAAACAGAATTGGTGTGAAAGCAAGCACCATTGTGCCTCACTCCATGCCAACTGTCACATGACCAACATGGTGGTCACATGACCAACATAGTGCCTCACTACCAGTCTGGCTCTGTATCAGTAACTGAGCTCAGACCAGCAGTCAAACCCGTGACCTCCCTGGTACGCTGCACACCGACGGCACAGCCAGTCAAATCATCAGAGGCTCCTGTCTAACTACAGCTTTACTGCAACCACACGTTACTGCAGCCTTGAAGAGTTGCTGTGCTTTACACATCTCGCACATTATAAACATATGATTTAAATACTAGCCCTTCGTTTCTGTTTTGAGATGCATTTGTACCAGTGAAAGTTTATTCTAGATGCAAGTAGATTTTCCCTTGCTCCTCTGTGAAATCTATGCAAACAAAAGCAATGAATGGCCCGCACAGGAGTTGGGGCTAGACGGTTTAATTATGGAGGCAAATTTTTGCGACACATTCTGATGCACCAGCAAAAACTTCTGCAGCCTCCCTTAGATTAGAGTGCACAGTACAGGAAAGCAAGCTATTTATAGCAACCCAAACCCAGCTGTTCCAGTTAGTGAAATTGCTGCAGCAATACAAATCAGGAGCTCGAGACAAGACGACACTGTACCCTTAAGTAATATCCGAAATTAGATTCCCCGAAAAGCCAAAATACAGAGTTTGCGCACATGAACTAACATAAACCAACCAACTATTCTCATTGCCAACTTCCGACTATTCGCTTACGATATAATCAGGAGGACTTTTCAGTAAACACTTAAAATTTCCTTTCGAAAAGGAGGAACATATTGCTCAAAAACAAGCACCGGTCCTAAACAGAAAAACACACAAGTTCAACAGTAATCAAACCCTGACCGACAACACAATCGACCAGAATGACTGCAGTAGACAAACACAACTCCATTAGTTAGGATTGCTGCAACCAACCTTCCGCCCACCTCCCTCCAAAAACAAAATCACCAAGATTTCGATCTAACAGTGGGCGTGTGAAATTTTCATAATGTGTCCACTTGAGCTGTGAAAACAACCAGCAGAACAATAATGTATTCTGTCCTGGAGTTGTGTTTGAATGAACATTATGAGCTGTATAACAATAGGCTGGTGGTGATGGTGGAAGCAGGAGCATGAGAGGTGAATTAACAAACAAGTATATTGCACATTACAGCCGGTGTAATTTCCTTGCACAATTCTAGCTCAGGACTGCAATTTACAGAATAACCACAGTCCTGTCTGTGCACCATCATACCATCAAGGTCAGTTTGGAAAGAGCATCCTCTGGGTTACCTTTAGCTCACAACTATACACACACACACAGGGGCAATGAGGCAGTCGGTAACATATGGCCATCACTACACACCCATACTGAACAAGTATGCTGGAGAAATACCTCCAACGATGTCTCCGCAAGACCCTGCAAATCCTCTGAGGGCAGACTTTAGCGTCCTCGACCAGGCCAACATTCCCAGCATTGAAGCACTAACCACACTTGATCAGCTCCGCTGGGCGGGCCACATTGTCCGCATGCCCCAGACACGAGACTCCCAAAGCAAGCACTCTACTCGGAACTCCTTCACGGCAAACGAGCCAAAGGTGGGTAGAGGAAACGTTACAAGGACACCCTCAAAGCCTCCCTGATAAAGTGCAACATCCCCACCGACACCTGGGAGTCCCTGGCCAAAGACCGCCCTAAGTGAAGGAAGTGCATCCGGGAGGGCGCTGAGCACCTCGAGTCTCATCGCCGAGAGCATACTGCAGGGTGACAGGCCCACACTGCATCGAGACAGGCTGAGGTAAAGCAGAAATATTAGTTTCAGCACAATCTTCTCCATAGTCAAGGTGGGGTGGGAGAAACTTTTAAAGAACTGGCAGATTTGGAATTGCGCATAAAAGGAAAAGAAACCAGAAAGCAAATTACTTTTTTTTTTTAAAAAAGAGCTGAATCATCAAATCATGCAGCAATAATGTAGTGTGGAATATTTTAGTCAGTTCTTAACCCTGCTACCAGATAACATGTGAAGAGTTGCAATGGCAGTGGGATGTTACATAACAAGAATTATGAGCAGGAGTCGGCCATTCGACCCCTCGAGCTTGCTCCGCCATTCAATGAGATCATGGCTGATCTTCCACCTCACACTTTCCCTCCCGATCCCCATATCCCTTGTTTCCCTTAATATCCCAAAAAATCTATCGATCTCGGTCTTGAATATACTCAACGACTGAGCCTTCACAGCCCTCTGGGGCAGAGAATTCCAAAAGATTCACCACTCAGTGAAGAAATTCCTCATCTCAGTCCTAAATGTCCGATCCCTTATCCTGAGACTGTGACGTGACCCCCTGGTTCTATACTCCCCATCTACCCTGTCACTCCCTGTAAGAATGTTGTATGTGTGAGATTTCACTGGGTTGATTTTCTCTCCTTCCTCCCAACAAAGTTTCATCCCTCCTCTCAAAGGTGCCATGTCTTGCTGGGTTACAGTGAACTTCCGCTTGATCTGGTGTCCATTCAGCCATATTACAGGCATCACAGTCTCCATATACTCTCTGGAGTTTAGAAGAATGCGAGGTGATCTCATTGAAACACAAGATTGAGGGGGATTGGCAGGATAGATGCAGGGAGGATGTTTCCCCGGGTTGGAGAGTCTAGAACCAAGGGTCACAGTCTCAGAATAAGGGAGTCGGCCAATTAAGACTTGAGAATTTTCTTCACTCAGAAGGTGGTGAATCTTTAGAATTCTCTACCCCAGAGAGCTGTGGGTGCTCAGTCGTTGAGTATATTCAAGGCTGAAAAATCTCTAGGTTTTCAGACCTCTAGGGGAAATCGAAGGATATAGGATTTGGGCAGGAAAGCGGAGTTGAAGTCGAAGATCAGCCATGATCTTACTGAATGGTCTACTCCTGCTCCCATTTCTTATGTTTCCTATGTCTGTTGTACACATGCACGCATTCCCAGAGGTTAGCAAAGTGATTTAGAAACACAAAACTAAGTTTATCCCCCCCCACCTCACTAACTCAGCTGTTGTGACATGTGCTGTGCTCCTTTCTCTCACTTCAATTAGGATGATCTACCCCAGCATAGACTGGGGATTGGACTTAGAACCTCCTCCATCGGTATAGCTCGGGGGTTTTCATAACTAGAACTTGTGTTTCGATACAAGCCACACACTCAAATCGGTGACTGGTTATTATGCAAAACAAACGCTGCATAATCATTGCAGATTGTGGCCTGCTTTATGTAATAAAACACTTCTGTAAAACCAGTCAAATTCTCGGGATAAATGACAGCACTCTGCATCAACTGAATGGACCACTCTGACTGACGATATCCACCATGACACGTGCACCATTGTCGAACGATGGGAAAATAGCACACACAATAGGTCAGGCTTAACTTTATATAATATAAAACTCTTCTAATGAAGCTCAATGGAAACTCGAGGGACAGCACCTCACCTTACAGCCTTCCGGACTCCATTGAGAGATCGTAACCACTGCACCCATTTTTTGGGACAGGTGTTGGTAATGAAACTGCTGTCACCATTACATCGCCTCTAGACCCATCTTTTACTTGTCCCATTACTACCTTGCATTATCGTCCCTTTTGCCATTTAATCTCTCCTGCCTCCCACCCTAGCACTGACCTTCCCCTTTGTTCTCCCAACCTCCCCCCCTCCCTTGCTTAAAACCTGCTACATTTCCAGATCTGATCAAAGGTTATCGACCTGAAACCTTAACTATTTCTCTCTCTCCACAGATGCTGCCTGACCTGCTGAGTATTTCCAAATTCCAAAATCCGTGGTGTTTTGCTTTTGTTGCAGACTTAACTTCCGCTGTGCTAATCCGATTTATATTCTAAACAAATAATCGGTGGGTGGGAGTAATTACAAACCAGAGTAACACACAATTCAAAGCTTCCCTTGCAGTGCATGACATTACCTAAATGTCCTCGGTGAGATTGTTTTCCTGTATATCACTCTCACCCCACCATTGTTCTCTAGGTAAAGTGCATCTTTGTTGCTCGTTGCTGCAGTTTAAAAAAAAAAGTACCATTGTTTTTAATCACTTCGGCACGGAACATCGAAGGAATCTGGGAAGCCAAGCTACACTCTGAGTAAACGAGGTTGTGAATAAAACCATGAGCATTTTCAGCAACTGTTGGAAGGGCAGTGGTCATCATATTCTGCCAGTCTCAGTTAGTGCTCATTCTAGGACAGCTTATGTGCAAAAAAAATCAACTTCCAGTTCAAGCTGAATCAGCCAATCTCAGTCAGCAAGGCATTCAGAACACTACAAACACTCCAGGATTAGGAAGGACAAAAAAGTCAGCCACTGTCCCCATTACTGATAAGACTTTAGCGTCAGCCTGCTGAAACGTGTGCCTACATGGTTGTCAGGTCGGTTGGGGGGTGGGGGGGGGGAAACAGGGTCGGGGGCGTTGCCCCCACCCCCCACGGTTGAATAGTACAGAATTCAAACAGCAATTTACTAGTTGTTCTTTCAATTTAGCATACTGTATTCAGTGCTGAACGGGATCTGCTTTACATTGGGGAGACCAAGCGTAGATTGAGCGACCACTTTGCGGAACACCTCTGTTCAGTCTGCAAGCGTGACTCTGAGCTTCCAGTCGCCTGTCACCAATTCTCCGCTCCACTCCCACTCTGACCTCGGCCTCCTACACTGTTCCTCGAGCTTGCGTTGAGCTTCATTGGAACAGCACGTCATCTTTCGATTAGGCACTTTACAGCCTTCTGGAATCAACAGCGAGTTCAACATTTTCAGATCATAACCTCTGCCCCCATTTTTCCCCCCCAGACGGCAGCTCCTGCTGATGATTCTGCTTATCGCATTTAGACCGCATCTACAGCCATCTTTGGTTTCTTCACTTGTCCTATTACCATCTCCTTTTGCCTTGTACCATCATATCTTTTGTCATTTAATCTCTCCTGCCCATCACAGACCTTCCCTTTTGTTCATTCCTCCCCCACCCCCTCCCTTTCTCCTGCATCTGCATTTGCTTAAATCCGATTATTTCTCTAACTGTTTCCAGTTCCGACGGAAGGTCATCACCCGGAAATATTAACTCTGTTTCTCTCTCTCTCCACAGATGCTGCCCGACCCGCTGAGTGTTTCCAGCATGTTCTCTTTTTATTCCAATATTCACCACTGAGTTTCACACAAGGAATGGGCACTTAGGCAAGGAAACAGAATGCGATCAGCACCCGTGAAATTATACTGTAGAAAGACTTACATTTCGAAGTACTTTTTGAAGTGTAGTCCTGTCGTAATGTAGGGAGATGCACCAGCCAATTTACGCACAGCAAGCTCCCACAAACAGCAATGAGGCAAATGTCCAGGTACTCTGATTCAGTGATGTTGATCGAAGGATAAATGCTTTTGGGAGAACGTCGCTGCTCTTCTTCGAAAAGTGCCTCGGGATCTTTTACCCGAGGGGACAGATGGGGCCTCGGTTTCACGTCTCGGCCGAAAAATGACACTGACGTGTCAGCCTAGATTATGGGGGGGGGGGGGGGGGCTTGAACCTGCGACCTTCTGACTCAGTTGCGAGAATGCTACCCAGAGTCACAGTTGATACCCACACCCGAGTCAAGAGTCAGCGCATTTCAGGACAGAAGGCAAGATGATTGGAAATGGAATTGAGCTCAAGAAAGTTTAACACATTGGCCATTAGGGAATACCTATCCCGTAGCAGATAGTATCCACCGATCTACTTATTCCATTTTATAACTTAAAAAAATATATATTAGTGCTAGCTCACTTCAGAGAGGAGAAGGTAGGTGACACTACTAAATCTATCACTCGTATCCCAATGGCAGAATCAGAGAGTCAATTTTCACGATTTGAAGGTACTGGCAGCTGGATAAGGGAGCTGGTATTAGCAAAATTCACACGGGTGGCCTGTGCAGATATCATCCTCCTCTCGCCAAGCTGAGCTAAACCATCACCAGTGTAAAACACCCGAAATACGGACAAGCAGAGTAGGGTACTTTTATGTAGCAACGTAACCCAAATTCACAAATCAGTCGTGTAGCAAGCTTTTGACTTCCTATTGCAGCTCTACTAACAGCGCCTGATAAATGGGCCTCACCGAGTACAGTCGACAACTGCTTAGATGTGAATGTCACACTGCCATACTCAAAATGGCAGACTTTACAGGGCAAAGTGAAGAGCGCCACCACTTCTTATTCTAAATATACCAACATGAGCCCTCCGGCTGAATTCAGCTCAATATTTGCTTCCAAATTTTTGTCGCAGAGATTGGATGCCTGGAAAGTCCCAATTACAGAAATTTATACCATCTAGTTTTGAAGAGCAGAGATTCTCCTGGTGTCCCAGTCAACAGGTTAAGTGGTCATGTACCGCAGTGCTGTTTCTTGGACCTTGCTGTGCACGAACTGCCTGCCAAACTGGCCTGTATAGCTTATGACAGACAGACTAGGATTGATATAGCATCTTTCACAACCACCAGACATCTCAAAGCACTTTACAGCCAATGAAGTACTTTAGACGTGTAGTCACTGTTGTAATGTAGGAAACACGGCAGCCAATTTGCGCACAGCAAGCTCCCACACACAGCAATGTGATAATGACCAGATAATCTGTTTTAGTGATGTTGGTTGAGGGATGAATATTGGCCCCAGGACACCGGGGAGAACTCCCCTGCTCTTCTTCGAAACTGTGTCATGAGATCTTTTACATCCACCTGAGAGAGCAGACGGGCCCTCGGTTTAACGTCTCATCCAAAAGACCGCACCTCCGACACTCCCTCAGTACTGCGCTCCCTCAGTACCAGCCCTCCGCTCTCTCAGCACCACTCCTTCGACAGTGCGGCGCTCCCTCAGTACTGCCCCTCAGACAGTGCGGCACTCCCTCAGTACTGCCCCTCCGACAGTGCCGCACTCACTCAGTACTGCCCCTCCGACAGTGCCGCATTCACTCAGTACTGCCCCTCCGACAGTGCGGCACTCCCTCAGTATCGCCCCTCCGACAGTGCCGCACTCACTCAGTACTGCCCCTCCGACAGTGCCGCACTCCCTCAGTACCGCCCCTCCGACAGTGCGGCGCTCCCTCAGCACCGCCCCTCCGACAGTGCGGAGATCCCTCAGTACCGCCCCTCCGACAGTGCGGCGCTCCCTCAGTACTGCCCCTCCGACAGTGCCGCGCTCCCTCAGTACTGCCCCTCCGACAGTGCCGCACTCCCTCAGTACTGCCCCTCCGACAGTGCCGCACTCCCTCAGTACTGCCCCTCCGACAGTGCCGCACTCCCTCAGTACTGCCCCTCCGACAGTGCCGCACTCCCTCAGTACTGCCCCTCCGACAGTGCCGCACTCCCTCAGTACTGCCCCTCCGACAGTGCCGCACTCCCTCAGTACTGCCCCTCCGACAGTGCGGCGCTCCCTCAGTACTGCCCCTCCGACAGTGCCGCACTCCCTCAGTACTGCCACTCCGACAGTGCCGCACTCCCTCAGTACTGCCACTCCGACAGTGCCGCACTCCCTCAGTACTGCCACTCCGACAGTGCCGCACTCCCTCAGTACTGCCCCTCCGACAGTGCCGCACTCCCTCAGTACTGCCACTCCGACAGTGCCGCACTCCCTCAGTACAGCCCCTCCGACAGTGCCGCACTCCCTCAGTACTGCCCCTCAGACAGTGCCGCACTCCCTCAGTACTGCCCCTCCGACAGTGCCGCACTCCCTCAGTACTGCCCCTCCGACAGTGCCGCACTCCCTCAGCACTACACTGGAATGTCAACTTAGATGTTTTGTGCTCAAGTCCCTGGAGTGGGACTTGAACCCACAACCTTCTGACTCAGAGGAGAGTGTGCTACCCACAGAGCCACAGCTGATACCCAAATGTTTCAAATACACGTAAACAATTAACTGTGAAGTACTTTGGGACATCCCGAGGAAATGAAATGTGTTATATAAACAGATTCTTTCCCCCAAAAAAAACTGGTGTCTTCACTTGCTTCCACCTCCCCTGCCACACACCGTCGCTCCCAAAAAACTTGAGAAGGGAGAACTTAATGTGGCAATGAGGTTGGACTGACAGTAAAGCAACAGGTTTATTGGGTTTATGGTTTTTTCAACCATTCCTAAAATTCTAGCATTACTGAGACTTGAAGAGTTTTCTGACAGCATCGCTGAGGTAGTTTGCCAGCTGTAGTAACCCCTCCAATTCTACACGCTATCTCTTGCTCAGGACGAGATTTCCACCTCTTAAAAATAAAAGCTGCTTTTACCTCTTGTCCCTTTATTGGATGTGTGTGTGCGTCATGAACATCCTTGCCACAGGGTACATCAATGCTTCTCTGAAACAAGCTTCTAGATGGTAAGCAAGAGCAGCCAAGGGCACCCTTCCCTCCACCGTGAGGAAGCAGCTGGTTTTTACCAAGCATCTTAGCGTGGCTGCCACCTGCACCCAACACCTCGGCTCTGCATCAAGGAGATCTCAATATCTGCAAACGGTTTTAACAAAGGGATTTTCAAAAAAGATCTGCAAAGCACTGTAATTCCACAGAGAGGCACTTTTCCAGGAGAATTGAGGCACATACACTGGGTGAAGCACTATTGAAAATATCCTATCTGTCAGAGTCAGAGCAGCTCTAGCTACCCAGAGTACACAGCAAGTTCTTGCAGGAGCACAATAAAACACTTGCTTGTGACTGCAACGTTGCAAGGGGCTAACTTTCACCGGCTATTGTTTGGACTGATAAGAGTGATTCTTGAGAAATGTTCCTGCTCTCCTGTCATCACAGAAAATCTTTTGTAAGTAGGAGAAAAGTATGTCAGCTGCTACCCTCCCAACCCTGCTATTAAAAGGTTAACTACCATCAAACTCCTGCTAATGGTAACTACATAAACAGTTACCATATCAAGTGGTCTGATGCAAAAGATTGTGTTTTTAAATTCCTATTAGCAAAGGATGCCCACATTCCACCCTATGTAAACTAGGGGTCATCCAAAACTCGTCTGTCCCGTGTCCTAACTCACACCAAGTCCCGCTCACCCATCACCCCCTGTGCTCACTGCCCCGTGTCCTAACTCGCACCAAGTCCCGCTCATCCATCACCCCCGTGCCCACTGCCCCGTGTCCTAGCTCGCACCAAGTCCCGCTCACCCATCACCCCCCCGTGCTCGCTGCCCCGTGTCCTAACTCGCACAGACTCCCGCTCACCCATCACCCCCCGTGCTCGCTGCCCATGTCCTAACTTGCACCGAGTCCCGCTCACCCATCACCCCCTGCGCTCGCTGCCCGTGTCCTAACTCGCACCGAGTCCCGTTCACCCATAACCCCCATGTCCTAACTTGCACCGAGTCCCGCTCACCCATCACCCCCTGTGCTCGCTGCCCCGTGTCCTAACTCGCACCCAGTCCCGCTCACCCATCACCTCCTGTGCTCGCTGCCCCGTGTCCTAACTTGCACCGAGTCCCGCTCACCCATCACCCCCTGTGCTCGCTGACCTGTATTGGCTCCCGGTTAAGCAATGCCTCGGTTTTAGAATTCTCATCCTCATTTCCAAATCTCTCCATGGCCTTGCCCCTCCCTATCTCCCCCCCAATTATCTGCCCTAGGCTCGGTGACAAGTGTTGTTTGATAACGCTCCTGTGAAGCGCCGTGGGCCATCTCACTACATTAAAGGCGCTGTATAAATACCAGTTGTTGTTGAGTAAAGTGAGATTCCACTTGTGGTTACAAATAAAAAAGCACTAAAGCGTACCATGGCTCTGTAATGGAAGCCCAGGAAAACAACACTTCAAATAAAGAAACACAAACTAAGCAAAGTAACAACAAACCTCGTGGTGTTATCACACGATTAAAGAGCAGCAGCGTGGAGACAACCCGCAGGCCTACAAATACAGGTTACAGCCACTGGTTTCACTAAATACTGGAGGCTGGGTCTGTGCATTTGGCCTCCCAAGTCTATGTATCAACAGCAGAACCAAGCTTTGCTACAGGTACCATCTGGGAGAATGTCCCTTGAAACAAGATCCAAAATCCTTTGCAAGAGCCTCTAAGCAACTCAATGAAACATAACACAAGAAATAGGAGGAGTCGGCCATACGGCCTCTCGAGCCTGCTCCGCCATTTATTAACAATATGGCTGATCTTTGACCTCAACTCCACTTTCCTGCCCAATCTCCATATCCCTTGATTCCCCTGGACTCAAAATATCTATCTCAGCCTTGAATATATTCAGAGACTCAGCATCCAAAGCCCTCTGGGGCAAAGAATTCCAAAGATTCACCACCCTCAGTGAAGAAATTCTTCCTCATCTCTCTCTTAAATGGCCAACCCCTTATCCTGAGACTATGACCCCTGGTTCTAGATTCGCCAACCAGGAGGAAAGAACCTCCCTGCATCTACCCTGTCAATCCTCTTCAGAATATTGTATTTTTCAATGAGATCACCTCTCCTTCTTCTAAACTCCAGAAATATCCAGCACATCCCAGTGAACTCTTACATAAAAAGGGCCCAAATGAATGTGGTCTCCCAGGGGTGGGGGTGGGGGGGGGGGGGGGTGCGTAGTGGTTAGAACTGTACTCCAGATCAGAACTCACCTCAAATTTCAACCGACAGCACAGGCGGCTGGGGCAAAGAAAAGACAGACATTTTTCTGGCCACTGCTAATTTGCAGGAGCCACATCCTGGAACACTCGGCAGGCTGCACCAAGACATTTCTTGCCAATGTTTAAGCAATTACAGCTTTGTCATTTAGGCGTGAAACTAAAAAAAAAAGAGCGCGGTGGGACCTGCCAATACCGTTCGCCTGTTTATCATACAGTAAAGACTTTTGACGAGCAAGTATGGCAGTCTCAAAGCCTCCCTGATAAAGTGCGACATCCCCACCGACACCTGGGAATCCCTGGCCAAAGACCGCCCTAAGTGGAGAAAGTGCATCCGGGAGGGCGCTGAGCACCTCGAGTCTCATCGCCGAGAGCATGCAGAAACCAGGCGCAGGCAGCGGAAGGAGCGTGCGGCAAACCAGTCCCACCCATCCTTTCCCTCAACGACTATCTGTCCCACCTGTGACAGAGTCTGTGGCTTTCATATTGGACTGTTCAGCCACCAAAGAACTCACTTCAGGAGCGGAAGCAAATCTTCCTCGATTCCGAGGGACTGCCTATGATGATGGCAGTCTAGCGTACGGTACTGAACTAGTAACCCAGGGGTCGTGAGCTTCAATCCCAAGTTGTGAAACAGAGTTCAATAGCGCTGGTATTTTGTGCACCAGGGGAAAAAAAAACACAAGTTGTAGGCTTGCCATAAAAACCCCAACTGGTTTATTAATGGCCGTCAGGGACAGGAACTGCCACTCGTACCGGACTGGTCCTAGCAGTGGCTCCAGTCTGACACTTGCCGATCTATTCTTAATGCCCTCGGGGCAGCAAATGTCAGAGTAAATAAAAAGAGAGCTCTCATCTCATCTGGTGACTTTGCTGCAGCTCACAACAGGTCTGCTGTGTGTTCATTCAGAGATGTCAACCTGACCCTGTCCACCCGAATCCAGACAGGGATCCGCAAATGGGGGGGGGGGGGGGGGGGAGGGGTATACGGGACCAGATCTCACCACATGGCGATTAGTAGGGGCACAAATCTCAGCGGACGAGTGCAATGTTTACACTGCTGGCGGGCAGTTGCCCTGCGAGTTTTGTTTGGCGCTGCTGGCTTTCTGCATTGAAAAGCTGCAAGCCGGCTGCGAAGGTTCCCTGGAGCGCTAACAGGAACATTGCTGGTGGGTATCTGGGGCTGATCCAGGGCACCCAGTGATCTTGTCCCACATTCAGCAAAAAACACACTTCTGGAAGATCAGCAGCAAACCGAAACTTCAACTGCAAAGTCCAGATCAGTTCAGTGTCCTTCAAAAACCACAGTGCAGCAGAAACAGGAAATGTGAAATAGCTAACACACGGTATAATGCTAGACTTTTACTTTACTTCATATTGCTCAAAAGGAATGACATCCCTTCCGAACACTGCAGCTCTGTCGCTGAAATGATTGCTGTAATATTTATTAACTCATTAATCAATGCCACTGTAATGTAGAGTTATTGCAGACATGTCAGGCTCCTGCAGAGGATGCCTCCACTCAGTGCACCCCACCTCCAAAAAACAGCTCATTTGGGGAAAGGCAGAAAAAGTCATCATTACTCTTTTCCAATCCCCTTCACTCTAATATCATTATCTCGGTATTACTTCCCATTTCTCCTCAGGATTCTCTCTTCCCTTTTGCTCCTGGTTAGTTTGCCCTGTGTATCTCATCTGTAGCTGGTGGAAGCAACCCCATTCTCCACCTTTTCACATTATTTTCTCTGTGAAGCCATTTACAAAACCCATGTCATTTTTTTAGCTAAACAAAGCAGCAGCCTCCAGCTCGTTAGTTTGGAACAAGACCTTGCGTTGCCAGCCTCCGACTGATGCAGCCACAGCCGAGTCAGCCTCCACACCTCCTTTTAAGATGCACTTCCACCCAGCAGCAGTCCAACTAAAGCCCCTCTCCCTCTGAACAACATACCTGGCCACCAGCCAGCTCCCAGCTTCCCCCTGCTCCTTTGCAACAACATACTCTCTGCACTCAGCCAGCTCTTCGTTTTACCCACCTTTTAATGACGGATCTGCACGGCACTGCTGCACATTCAATCCCCAGCTCTCTCTCACCCACTCAGCGATGTGCAAACAAGCAAATCAGCCGAGGTTCAGTGTAAAATGGCAGGGAGCAGATACGGCCGATCAGGGAGACACAAATCGCTGCGTCAGCTCAAATAGGAGGAGGACATAGTTAGAAAATACAAAGGCAAGTGACTACATTGTGGAGAGTGGCAGAAATATATGCATATCAGATGCTTGCTTAGTGACCCATTTAAAACAATTTCAGGCATGCAAGGGCTATACAGTAGGTACATGGCAGCCTAGATAAATCCCAGGGTTTCAGCAATATCCATCATTCATAACACTCGAGACACATACCGGTACTCTGAGCATCATTGTTTTGTGCCAATTCCCCCCTCCCCCTACCCACAAGATGCTGCCTCTCGCGGCGATACAGTTCCACAGCCATCAGCCACCCTCTGCTACCTTGGCCAAGCTGCGAACCTGGATGGAGAGTAGCAGCAGCCAATTTTAAGTGTGGAGGAAATCAGAGCCAAGTTCAATCCTGTCCTCACCCAGCATGTATGCACACAGTGTAGCAGGAGCAACTGGGGTCTAGGGCAGCAACCTTAGCTGATTTCCACCCCCCTCCCCTCTTCCTTCCCTGCCAATTGTAGCTTCCCCAACTGAAATCTCAAGCAAAATTCTTATCCAATCACAGAATTCCAGATTACCTAAACAGTTTGCAATTGTATTAATTGGGCATGTCAAACTTTTCAAAATATGCAGGTCTCCCGCTCACTTCAATATGATCGTTTTCATTTATTCCCCCTATGCCCTGCTCCTATTAGCTGTCTCTTTTCACCATCAGTGCTACACATTCCCTCCCGTTGCCCAGGTTCTAAAACATCTGCAATACTGATTTTTGTAAAAAAAAAAGTTACAGCCAGGAAAGAACAGCATGCGAGGAAATGCACAGCACGCCCGTTCTCAAAGAAACACTCAATTTAAAAGGTGCTGGTGATGAAAGGTGGAGGGGAAAAAAAAAAAATCAAGATTTTAGTGCCCTTCCCTTGCAAGAATCACACCGGAATCAATTAGTGTCATTTAAATACATAGTATGTGTTTGAATCCACCTCTCTTCTGCCAAGAATTGGTAGGTCTTGAACCGTTTACATTATCGAACAAAATCAAATCGAAAGAATTTCAGCAATGGAGATCAGGGGATTGGGGGTTCAATACTGACTGTACACCCCCAGTACTGTGCGTGTGACACACTTGCGGCATCAATTATCCTCAGTACCTTTCCACAGCATGGATTTAAACGAGTGCCAGTGGTTCTGTCTCCATATTTCACCTGTCTCGGAGGACACGCAGCAGACAGAACCGTCGGTCCATGAAGGAAATGCTGCCCGTTTCAGTTGGGCAGACACAGCCATTTCACCGCTTCGAATTGCTTCAATTTCAGGATTTGCAAAATAATTCAGCTGATGGACGACTGAGAATCAATTACAAATTAAATGCTCAGCTGATAAGACTTTTTCTTTGACAAATCACGGACGCTGGAAATAGTAAAGAGAAAGTGAGGTCGAGGCTACAAGGCCTGGATTTTAAAGCCTGTAGAGATTGCAGGGGGAAAGCAAAGAGTGCCACAGTTTTTAGATCATAAGAATGAGAATACAATCCAGTGTGAACCGTCTCGATTTCAACACAGCGAGGACAGAGGAAAAACAGTGCGTGAAGGAGGAGCGAGAGATTCAGAAAATCATTGATAAAAGAGAGCAAGGTACTCAAATGGTAGATCAAGGTCTATGCTCTCACTGAGAATCCTGGACCAAGGCATGTGATTGGGTGTTCCCAGCTGACCTTTCAGCAGGACAGCCATCGCCGAAACTGTGCTGTTGCTGTTTACAATCCACACACTACTGTGACTTCTCAACTCCAGAACACAACTCCAAGTTGTTCAGTCACCAACTTTTCTGCTACAGAGTCAACTTGCAATACAATAAATGTTAATTAAATGAGCTTCAAAGATTAACACAAAGTAAGGACAAGTGTTCTATATACAAAAAGGTATAAAAAGCACTGCTTTTTAAAAAGTTGCTTCCTGTGACGAGGGGCCGGGGGTGAGGGGACTTGCGCAGTGATACTGTTGTACCTGCTGCAGCAAGGGAGCCTAAGGTGCAATACGCAATAGGGAACTAATCAAAACTACACTACTCTTAAAACCATGCTTCAAGAAAGATAATAGAACGCAATTATAAATGGGGAATCACTTGCTCCTGTGCCTTTGTTGGCCGATAATCAGTTTTATCACAAAGGCCGTTACAATGAACTTTCATTCACACAATTGTGGTCCCATTGTGTCTGCTGATGTACAACAGTCAAGGAGGGATAATCTCGGGTGAGGTTAACTTCCTGGACTCCAAACTAAGGATCATCATTTTTGGTAACTGAACACCACTGAAAGAGATTCAATTGAGGCAGTCAGTAATGGCCGGCTGCAGTGCCAGAATAGTTCTTTATTTGGAAGTTGCAATTCACCTGGAGGAGCACTTTTGTACAAAAGTAAATGCACTGGACCCAAGGTGGGCTGAGCCGCAGAAGGCCAGAAGCAACAAAAAATGAAGGGGAGATAAGAATGTTTTTTTAAATATATAAATGCAGAAAGTTATGATGATTTGGAATGTGCTGCCTGAAAGGGAGCAGATTCAATAATAACTTTCAAAAGGCAACTGGATGAATACTTGGAAGGGTTATTGGGAAAGAAAGGGGAATGGGACTAATTGGATAGTTCTCTCTAAGAGCCAGCACAGGTACGATGGGCCGAATGGTCTCCTCCTGTGCTGTATGATTCTATGAAGAGGCAGAGATGACCATAGCTGTAATGACTCTCTCAATGGCTTGGTGAGTCACTGCTGGTGTGGTTACAGCTTTGACCACTAAGCCTTGCCAGAGCTAGAATCAGCCTCAGTATTCCCTGGCAAGGGGCAGGGAGAGAAACAAGCCACGATTCCTGCTACTGCTCACTATCTGGTGATTAAGTGCACATCTCTGGGCACTGCAGGACTGCAGGCCTGGGCTCAGCTGTGCTGCCCGCCGTGGTATAATAAACCGTCGGCACACTGCCTCAGCTCACACATGACGAGTAACGACTCAGGAAAAGTACGGTAACACTCCTCAAATCAAGTCACCACCTTAAAGAGAAAACTTTGTGAGGTGGGAAATTGTTAACGTGCAACCCAGTTGAGTTACTGCACCTTTCTGCCCATCAAAGCAGTTGTGTGCGAGTGATACGAGCACTGTCCTTACACAAAACTACGCGAATGTCTACCAATATAGGTGGTAATGCTGTAGGTGTCTAGAAAGCTGGATAATGGTGATCAGCTGGGTGGGTATCGACCATTTAGCTAGGTCTGCACAAGCTGCAAACCACAGCGTGACTAAACTGGGGCAGAGAGAGTCTCCATTTGGCAAGAAGGGAATATTATAAAAATGACAAGCTTTTCTCTAAGGTTCTGAGGAGGCTTGACAGGGTAGATGCAGAGGCTGTTTCCCCTTGTGGGAGAATCTAGAGCTAGGGGGCATTGTTACAGAATAAGACGGAGATGAGGAGGAATTTCTTCTCTCAAGAGGTTCATGAATCTTTGGAATTCTCTGCCCCAGAGAGCTGTAGAGGCTAGGTCATTGAATATATTTACGGTGGAGATACAGATTTTTGAATGATAAGGGAGTCAAAGGTTATGGGGAGCAGGCAGGGAAGTGGAGTTGAGGCCAAGATCAGATCCGCCATGATTTTATTGAATGGCGGAGCAGGCTCGAGGGGCCAAATGGCCGACTCCTGCTCCTATTTCTTATGTTCACATCATTTTGTGTAATATATTGCTGGAATTTTAGATTCACAAATTATCATTTGGCACAACCCTACACAATCCTTTATCAGGTCACATATCAATTGATTATATATCTTTATAACACATTAAAATAATTTAAAAATTTTATGGCCATCTAGGCAATGCTGGCCAGCTGAGGAAAGGATAATGTTCTCCTTCTGCACCCAGTCGACGCATCAGCTCCCTTATTCTTTTCTGATGATCTTAACCTGCCCCCCGAACTTCACAAGCATCCTCAACCCACTGTTTCACTTTCATCTCCTACAGCATTACAGCAAAGCTGCCCACCTGTGCGAATTTCAGAGTAGTTTGATGCTGTGGGCCCACACCCACAAGGAACTGGCTCAAGACTGGCCACACTCTCCTCACTCGCATCCCTCATCATCAACAAAATGAGGATGAGCCTTCCATCTCTTCTGTCTGGGCTAAATTCACGCACAGGTCCCAGAGGTGCAAGCAATGTGCTAACCTACGACACCAATCTGCAGTTAACACACCGCACCTATACATGTATATTCCCGTCAGAAAAATTGCAGAGCAATAAACTCCAGCCTGTTATTAATTTCTGCTGTGATCACACAACACTGATGAGTGTTTTCATACAAAAGTATTCTTTTGCTCAAGGCAGCTCAGTCCAGGTTGCAAATGCTCAAACTCAAACCCACCAGATCTTTTAAAAACCGAATGCCTTACAGATGTGCAGCTGTATAAAGCACGAAACAGATCAAAGGCCAATCACTCCCTTGCCTAGCCTTTTAGCTTCTCGGAACTGCTTCCCGATGTTACATTTTCTCCTTCAGCCCAAAGGGCAGGTTGGTGTGTGCCAAGGACACCTCACAACGTGAGCCAATAACACCAAGTGAAGCTGGTCATCTATTCCCTGCCCCTCAATCTTGGGCTGGAGTGCTCTACTGGCCTCGTTACCCCATAGCTCCGCTAGGGCTCTGCCACTTAATCCAGCGTTAGCGGAACAGGCTTGGCTTCAGAGACAGTTTTAGCAGGCCCCCTCCACAGCAGTGTGGTTTCCAGCCCCCTTTTCTCACTATGCACAGATGCATTTGCTCTCCCTACATTCACAAAAATCACGGTGGCAGCAATGAGGATCAGGTAGTGTAGGCCAGGTAACCTGTGGCCTAGGGCGTGGATTCAGCTTAGAGAAGGGCAACAAGGCACATGAAAATCGGCACTGGTGCACAACAGCCACATCAAGACTGTCGCCCCTTTACAAAGGAGAAATCAGCTCCAACACATTGCGATTCAGAGATCAGAGTGCAGGTCCGATTAGCTTTGGGGGTGCAGTGCTTCCTTAACCATGGCCACCAAAATAAAAAAGCATGGGTCTCAGTCAGGGTTCAAACCCACAGTATCCGAGTTGAGGGTCCCTGGTTTTGTTTCCAGGAACGAGCAACCCACAATTAGAAACTCACGCTGTGAATTCAGGACTCCACACGTGCCCTGTAAAAGGTGAAGTACATAACCCTGACTTGGATCAAGCATTTCCTATAAACATCCTTCAACCAGAGTCACTGCACCCACCCCCCCCCCCCAACCCCTCAAAAACATTCTACATCCATCACACGGGATTCCGCCTGAAAAATACTTTGCACAGTATTCCATTTTATATACAGTGTGCTGATACCAATAACAAAGCTGAGCATTTGTGAACAAACCGAGTCATCTTTCACTTCTGTTGGGGTCCTGCACTAGGTATTGATTCCGAATATTGGGATTCTTAAAATGTCTAGTCTGGAATTAATCCCCCTTCATCCTCACTCTCTCCGATCCCTTGCACAACAGCACTGCAAAACTATTCTCTCATTCCTTCAAAAAAACATTCTGCCCAATGCTACAAGACAGGATTAATGAACATTGCTCCAAAGATGACAAATTCCAATCGCCCAGCCAATGCCATACTTGTAAAGCAGAGGCCCTGCAAATGGGGTCACTTCTTCCTCCCCACCCCATATCTCACCTCCCCCCATCCCCACCCCTGCTCCCCAGATCACTTTCTCCATTATTGCAACCATCCCCAACCAACTACTGGCTAAAGAGACGAAAGGGCGGGCCGATTAAAGTGCCTGGTCGACCCTCATACTTGAACCCATGACCTCTCGATTGCAAGACAACTGCTTCTAGCCATCAGGCCACACTAACAGCACAACCCCCGCCCCAATCCTGGACGGTAAGCAAAAGCAGAACATACAGCAGCCACACAAAAAATGACGCTATCACCATCGATATGCCAGGACCCAGAAAACCAATCGAGCACACAATACTTAGGAGGGACGCCTTGTGGCGCAGCAGCGAGGAGGAAGATAAACTCCACCGGTGAAAACTTAATATTCCTTGTGCACCCCCCAAAAAAATAATTAAGAGTTTACCGACCGCACTCACAACTCTAGCTGGGCAGCCGATGGAACATGCAAGCAGTTCCTGCACCCGGTATCTTGGCCAACCAGCTTGCAACACAAAAATTCGAAAAACTGTAGGAGGACTGCTCCCCCTCCCCTCCTCGACACAAACAGCAAATGCAACAGCGCAAAATCAACTCCATGTAAAATCAGAAGCATTCTGGCTAACAGCTTTGCCACGCCGATTTCCAACAAACACTCCCTCGCAATTACAGGCAGCTCGGCTTCCCCACACTGCTATAAATAAGTTGAACCGGTTGATCGGCAGTTTACAGATGAAACCCACCCATTGGGTCCTTACCCATCAAAGATAGAAGACAAGAACCTCTCTCTGTAGCCAAAATGACCGGTGCGGGAACAATCCTCCTTTTGCTGTCTCACCATTTAATTAAAGTCAAACCCACACTCGGGTACAAACTGCTTTGCAATGGACTTGGTGCAGCCAGCACTTGCTAAAATCGCTCATTTGCTGGGGGGTTTGTGTGTGCAAAATCCTGCAACCTTGTTGACTTTTTTTTGCAAAAAAAGGGATCGCATATTTAAAGTTTAAAGCCACCATCTTTATCTCCCCTCCCACCCTGTCTCCATAAAATGGCTGTGGCCTTTTTGAAACCAGGCCCCAGGTTCCAACCCTGTGGCTGTTTGCAGCAAAGACAGACTAAACAGTGTTCTTTGGGGATTGGGGGGGGAATTTAAAAAATAAACCCAGCCCACAGAAAAACAGGAATCGACCACAAACCTCATAAAGTGCAGCAGTGCAAGGATCCAGCGAGTTGAGGCATTCGAGGCAAAAACAAAAAAAGGTGAAAATTAAAAAGCAAAAAAAAAATTCTGATTCTCAAAAAAAATCGTTCAAAAGCCAGTTGAGACTGTGGCGGCCATTTCGGCAGGAACTTAGGAGCCAGATTCTGTAGGAAGCTTTTATTTGTGACCTTCAGAGAGAGGCTGTCATGTGAACTATTGTGCCGTCAATCAGAGAGGGGGGGAAGGACTCGGTTGGACTGGGCTCCGCCTTCCCTGGGAGCACAGGCTCTCCGGTTGGTAGCTAGCATGTTCTAACATGCAGCAGGACCCTGTAAGGTTAATCTCTCTGCGCACAGCAACCAGAGCGGCTCTGCAACTTGGCAACCTCATTAACTCTTCCCCTGCCTTGGCTGCAAGTGCCAGCTTTGCCACTGGGTGCCCCGGATGGGCAGCACCGCTCTTACCCTCCCTCTTTGCTTTCTCTCTCGCGGCCTGCAGTGCCACACACACACACACACACAGCTGAACTTTCCCCATTGTGTGGTCAATGCAAGGAGCGAATTACCGGCATCAGCGGTTTTATTGTTTCGGTCACAATAATCCACTGTCTTTCCAGGGGTTTCCTGGGGACCCCAGTGTCGCTGCCCCTACCTCCGACATTCCAACAGGGGTGGAAAAGCCTCCCCTAATCGGAGAATCATAGAAATTTACAGCACAGGAGGAAGCCATTCGGCCCATCGTATCCGCGCCAGCCGACAGAGACACACCTACCCTAATCCCACTTTCCAGCTCTCAGTCCGTAGCTCTGCAGGTGCACATCCAGATGCTTTTTAAATGTGGTGAGGGTTTCTGCCTCTACCACCCTTTCAGGCCGTGAGTTCCAGACCACCACCGCCCTCTGGGTGAAAGAAATGTCCCCTCAAAACCTCCTACCAATGTCATTCATAAATCTTTCTTGTAGATTAAGACCTGGCGTTTCCTCCTTGGGCACAATCCGGATGTTACACCCTGAGCTCTGCCCATTTTATCGATATTAAGTTACACCCAAGTACCCTCCCAAACCCGGTGGAATACAAACAAACTTAAAATGGGTGCAAATGTGTGTAAACAATTGGGGCCCAATGAAATGCTGAACCCACGCCATTATATTTCTTCTTTCGAGTCTTAAAATTAAAAGTTTCACCTCATTTCACCATCATTCATGCAACCAGACACAGAATCTTTAAGAACCTGAAATCGGGATAGCTCTTCAATTTTGAATGTGACTTAATACTTTGCTATGAAAATGCTTTCAAAGAAACAGAAAATGCAGAGCAGGTCTCATTGATATATTTTTTTAAATAAACAAAAAATTGTAACCCTCTCCCCCAAACAAGCACAGTCGGAGGATACTCACACGAGACTTAGGACGGGGAGCAGGGCGAGTTTTGAAGGCGGAGAATCGTTCAGACGGAGGGGATGGACGAAGATTGAAGAGGCCCGGAAGAATTTTTTTTTTAATTAGCAGCTTGCGGAATGTTGCCCATCAAGGTGGTGGTGGTGAGCCGCCTTCTTGAACCACATATCGGCCAGACCGGGTAAGAGCGGCAGATTTCCTTCCCTACAGGCCATCAGTGAACCAGATGGGTTTTTATGACAATCCGGTAGTTTCATGGTCACCATTACTGATACTAGCTTTTTTAAAAACCAGATCTATTTATTTATTTAATTAATTAACTGAATTTAAATTCCGCAGCTGTCATGGTGGGATTTGAATTTGTGTCTCCAGATCATTAGTCCAGGGTCTGGATTACTAGGCCAGTATCATAACCACTATGCTAACGTACCCTTGGCAGCATCGTCAGTCAGTCAGAACTGTAGTTACGTGCGTACCTCACTCACCCAAAATTCCAAAAACGATTAAAGCCACGTAATTGGTCTGCACATCTCAAGCCACCGTTAGTCTGAATATCATCCTGTCCATGCCGGGTACCCACTATGTGCACGACTGACCCAGTTTTAAATCGCACAGTACAGACATTTTCTGAAATGCACACTGGACACAGGCTACTTTCCAAAATGAAAGCCATTTCTTGCACTTACTCATGGCATTAATTATTAAGGCAGACAATTAATTTTGATCAGCACAAAGCAAACCTGCTCCTACCTTTCGCCAGCCTGGTTTTGGACTTGGTAAAAGGTGATAAATCTACTGTGTATATTTACAAGCATGGAGAAGAGAGAGAGAGTGAAGCTGTTTTCACATGGTGATAAGACCCCCGTCACTGCGACAGATACCCAGGTGTCGCACAGCTGGCTGCAAAACCAGCAGTGAACTGATTCCATGGGTACAGTCTTAACACAATGTAAAAACAACTTCAATCTACACCACGTACGCTTTCTGCGATTGAGATTGAAAGACCGAAGGTTTCTCAAATCCTCAGTGGGCTCATTATTAGCTCCTGCTCCAGCCTAATTGATGAAAGCATGGTCAGCTTTGTGCTGAGCCACATGGCCCACATGGTCCCACTTTCAATTTCTGCTGCACACCCAGTTCACGGATCTCAGTAGGGGTTTTGCAATTTGCCTCTATGCCCCTGGGCTAGGCATAGATAGAAAGAAAAGAATAGAAAAAAGGAACATAAGAACATAAGAAATAGGAGCAGGAGTAGGCCATAAGGCCCCTCGAGCCTGCTCCACCATTTAATGACCATCATGGCTGATCTGATCATGGACTCCGCTCCACTTCCCTGCCCACTCCCCATAACCTCTTATCGGTTAAGAAACTGTCTATTTCTGTCTTAAATTTATTCAATGTCCCAGCTGCCACAGCTCTGAGGCAGAAAATTCCACAGATTAACAACCCTCAGAAGAAATTTCTCCTCATCTCTGTTTTAAATGGGCGGCCCCTTATTCTAAAGATCGTGCCCTCTAGTCTCCCCCATCAGTGGAAACATCCTCTCTGCATCCACCTTGTCAAGCCCCCACAATCTTATACATTTTGATAAGATCACCTCTCATTCTTCTGCATTCCAATGAGTAGAGGTCCAACCTACTCAACCTTTCCTCATAAGTCAACCCCCTCATCCCCGGAATCAACCAAGTGAACCTTTTCTGAACTGCCTCCAAAGCAAGTATATCCTTTCGTAAATATGGAAACCAGCACGCAGTATTCTAGGTGTGGCCTCACCAATACCTTATATAGCTATAGCAAGACTTCCCTGCTTTTATACTCCATCTTCTTTGCAATAAAGGCCAAGATACCATTGGCCTTCCTGATCACTTGCTGTACCTGCATACTATCCTTTTGTGTTTCACGCACAAGTACCCCCAGGTCCTGCTGTACTGCGGCACTTTGCAATCTTTCTCCGTTTAAATAATAACTTGCTCTTTTATTTTTTTTCTGCCAAAGTGCATGACTTCACACTTTCCAACATTATACTCCATCTGCCAAATTTTTGCCCACTCACTTAGCTTGTCTATGTCCTTTTGCAGATTTTGTGTGTCTTCCTCACACATTGCTTTTCCTCCCATCTTTGTATCGTCAGCAAATTTGGCTACGTTACACTCAGTCCCTTCTTCCAAGTCATTAATATAGATTGTAAATAGTTGGGGTCCCAGCACTGATCCCTGCGGCACCCCACTAGTTACTGATTGCCAACCAGAAAATGAACCATTTATCCCGACTCTCTGTTTTCTGTTAGTTAGCCAATCTTCTATTCATGGTAATATATTACCCCCAACCCTGTGAACTTTTATCTTGTGCAGTTACCTTTTATGTGGCACCTTGTCAAATGCTTTCTGGAAGTTCAAATACACCACATCCACTAGTTCCCCCTTTATCCACCCTGCTCGTTACATCCTCAAAGAACTCCAGAAAATTTGTCAAACATGACTTCCCCTTCATATATCCATGCTGACTCTGCCTGACCGAATTTTGCTTTTCCAAATGTCCTGTTACTGCTTCTTTAATAATGGACTCCAACATAAAGGAAAAGAAAGGAAATGGGGGAGGGAGGGAGGGAGAGCGAGCGAGCGAGAGCACCTTGTATTTATGTAGTGCCAATGAATTACTTTTGGAGTGTAGTCACTATTGTAATGTGGGAAACGTGGCAGCCAATTTGTGCACAGCAAGCTCCCACAAACAGCAGTGTGATAATGACCAGGTAATCTGTTTTTGTTATGTTGAAGGATAAATATCGGCCCCAGGACACCGGGGATAACTCCCCTGCTGTTCTTCGAAATAATGCTAAGGGATCTTTTACGTCCACTTGAGAGAGCAGACGGGGCCTGGGTTTAACGCCTCATCCAAAAGGCAGTGCAGCACTTCCTCAGCACTGCACTGCGAATGTCGGCCTAGATTTTTGTGATCAAGTTCCTGGAGTGGGACTTGAACCCACAACCTTCTGACTCTCAGACGAGTGCTATCCACTGAGACACAGCGGACACCATGGTAGCAATGTTCACACTAATTTTTTTCTTTGGTGCGCGACCCCTTTAACGGGCTGCATGGCCCATTCAAATTTCCGCACATGCACAGTTTTTCCATTATAAAGCCAGCAAGCAGCCTGCGCGGGACCTCCAGACTGCTGTGCGGTGGAGCAGCTTAACGGGAACATTACATGGTAAGATTTTCAAAGTCTGGAAAACCACAAAATACAGCAAGAGTGAGCATCTTCAGGAGAGAAATTAAGAAAAATAGCCATTTAGAAAATAAAATTGCTCATCAACGCATGTGTCTATAATATCAATTGGCTCATTTAACAACAACGCTCAGATTTTTAAAAATGTAATTTATTCACCGGATGTAGGCGTCACTGGCAAGGCCGGCATTTATTGCCCATCCCCAATTGCCCCTTGAGAAGGTGGTGGTGAGCCGCCTTCTTGAACCGCTGCAGTCAGTGTGATGAAGGCGCTCCCACAGTGCTGTTAGGGAGGGAGTTCCAGGATTGTGACCCAGCGACAATGAAGGAATGGCCGATATATTTCCAAGTCGAGATGGTGTGTGACTGGGAGGGGAACGTGGAGGTGGTGGTGTTCCCATGCGCCTGCTGCCCTTGTCCTTCTAGGTGGTAGAGGTCGTGGGTTTGGGAGGTGCTGCCGAAGAAGCCTTGGCGAGTTGCTGCAGTGCATCTTGTAGATGGTGCACACTGCAGCCACGGTGCGCCGGTGGTGAAGGGAGTGAATGTTGAAGGTGGTGGGTAGCGTGTCGATCAAGCGGGCTGCTTTGTCCTGGATGGTGTCGAGTTTCATGATTGTTGCAATGGCAGCGTATCACTGTCCACTGTCACAAGCCTGGACATTTGCACAGAATTATGGTGTAGTGCTGAGCAAAAAGAATTATGCCACTGCAAAGCTGAGCATCACCCCTTCAGTACACAACTGGTTAACCTTGAAAAATGCTGTTTTTCTTGGTGAAACGAATGCAGAAAAGGCTCTGCAGCTTTTTTGCCTCTTCCGCTATACAGAAGAAATTGGCAAGAAAACAATCTGTCCAGTGTTGCACAATTCAGGGTAACGAGAATTCGAAGATGTTACACTAATACACAGGGTGTTCTGTTCCGTTCTCTTTCAACCTTATAGTATAGAAGAATTTTTTGATTTTTAGGAACAGGAAAAGGCCATTAGGGCCAAACTAGGCAGTTCTTTTTTGTTAGAATACCCCAATTACGCACCTTTTCACCATATCCCTTAATCCTCCCTCTCTCTCTCTCTGTCTGTCTCCAAAAATGTATCTGCCTCTTGAAGCCACGTATATCATCTGCTTCTGTGGCCTCCCCTAGATTAACGAGCTAAAAGTTTTATCTAACTTCTCTCTGCCAAAATCCTCATAAATGTGTGTTGCCTGGGATCAGAGTCCTTTCTCAGCGGAACACAATATGCCCGATCAACTTTGCCAATTACTAAAACAACCATATTACAGTATCATTTTGTGGTCTGACCAGCAGACAATGTCACGCACTCCAGAACAACCCGTGAACACGGCTTTCATTCAATTACCAAAACTGATCCCCTCGATTCACCACTCTCCACATGTGTAGTGTCCGACAGGTAGGCTCCACCCACAGCACAGTGACTGCTGAAATGCAGCGGTTTTATTACCTCTCCAGCATCACATTGGTCTGAGACTTACTACCACGGTTCCAACGCTCCAGCACAGTCGATCCGTGTTGCTGAGTTACAGTAGACGTGTAGTAAAAGACGTATACACCAATTGCCACATTTTACTGTGAAACTGAAAGGTGGCTAAACAGTTTTGCAACCAGTCACACGAAGCTCCCTCCGATGAGGACAGCAGCCCACTCTACTCGGCTGATGCTCAGCTCCATTCCCGATTTCATAATCATTGCAACACATCTACATCATGTCTTATAAATGTGCTGCTGCACGCCAGTGTAAGAATAACCATCTCGGGGAGACCAGGAGGCTCCTGGTGTCTGCCCAGTTGGCGCAGTGCAGCACGACAGTTTGCTAAATTAGCCTCAGGACCTCTGAGGAGGTGGAGGGGGAAAAGAGTGTTAGCCAGAATACTGGCTGATTGCTTCCCTCCACTGCCGACTGCAGGTACTGTATAAAGGTGGTTGGTTCCTTAGATCGGTTCTTGACCGACTTTTGTTGGGGTTTTATTTCCCTCTTGCTTCCTTCCACTCCTTGAATGCAAAACTTAAAAGGATACGTGTGTCCTTGCCTGCACTGCCCATTGAAGAACACGCCGCGATTCTCCAATATGTACTGGCAGCAGGCGAGGACTTGGGGCATCTACCCTGTACTCTCTACCTTCTAGTGTCAGTTTCCAATAGCCAACAAAGCGGTTTAAACAGCCAATAATTACGGAAGCAAAACAGAATTATCTCCTTGGCCCTTGTACCCAACTCCATTCTATTCCTGACCAAGTGGAGGTTGTATCGCTCCCCATGCTGGTAAAGGCAGTTTGAGAGTTTCTTCTGGCTCTACTTTTCAATTACTTCCTAATGTCGAACTACCCTCTCAGCGCAACTTTCACTGGAGCAGGACGATCCAGACAACAGGCTGAGAAGTAGATGCCGAGTATCTTTTCCCCTGCTGAGCAGTGGCCCTTGATACCACGGCCAAGCTGAAGTTTGCTCAACGGAGGAAAGCAACAAGAAATGGCACCCAGCCCAAGAACTCCAGCTTTCTGGTCGGCCATTCAATGTACTGGGCGGCCCACAGAAACTCCTGTTTACAGGATCAGACTCAAACAAACAGTTATGCTTTTAGGCGGATGCATCAAGAGAAAGCAGTTGGTCAGAATCAAGAGTGGGAGATGAAACTACAAGTGCACGGCAGGCAATTTCTTTTTGTTTAACTAATAGTTTAGTTAAGCTTCAGATCTCCCGATCTCCTAAGTTTCAGTCTTTCAGTGGAAGTTTGTCGTTGTGAATGATCTCATGCTGATGGAATCACTGCAGCCCAGTTATGAAAGGAAGTAAACGTGGGCATGAAAACACTATTACTGCTGCACCAGTATATTCTTTGTAGCATAACTCCTCCCTGCAACTGGAAACAATGGCTCGAAAGAATGCAGGAAAGCTTTAAGCAGGCTAGCTGCATGCTGCTGGCTGCCTGGATGGAGCTGGCATTGTGACCATTTAAACTGAGCCATTAACACTACTCCCCTTAAACGATTTCCATGATGTGATACTTGCAAAAATCAAATTCCTAACTCACTCACCATTTACTCAGGTTGTTCTTTTAAGTTTCTCTTCTCTACCTCTCTTGTAGAAGTTCTTGGATTTGGGAGATCAGCCCGACAGAAGTTGGTAATGAGCACAATGCTCAATTATATATAATATATATATATATATATATATATATATAAAATTAAAAAATATATATATATATGCATTTCTACAGAGCCTCTCATGACCACCAAAGCGCTTTACAGCCAACAAGGTTTTATTCTGAAGTGTAGTCACAGTATGTTATGTAATGTATTTTACGCACAGCAAGGACCCAAAAGTCCAGATAATCTGTTTTACTGATGTTGATTGAGGGATAAATACTGGCCCCAGGACACCGGGGATAACGCCCCTGCTCTTCTTTAACAGTTCCATGGGATCTTTTACATCCACCCGAGGGCAGATGGGGCCTCGGTTTAACATCTCATCTGAAAGACGGCCCCCTCCGACAGTGCAGCACTCCCTCAGTGCTGCCCTCCGACAGTGCGATGCTCCCTCAGTACTGCCCCTCCGACAGTGCAGCACTCCCTCAGTGCTGCCCCTCCGACAATGCGGCACTCCCTCAGTGCTGCCCTCCGACAGTGCGATGCTCCCTCAGTACTGCCCCTCCGACAGTGCAGCACTCCCTCAGTACTGTACTGGAATGTTAGCCTAGTTTTTTTGTGCTCACAATCTACATCAATGATTTGGATGAGGGGACCAAATGTATTATCAAAGTTTATTGATGATACAAAGCTAGGTGGGAATGTAAGTTATGAGAAGGCTTCAAGGGGATATAGACAGGCTAAATGAATGACAAATAGAAAATGGAATATAGGGCCCAAGTTTCCACATGATTTGTGCCTGATTTTTAGGAGCAACTGGTGGAGAACGGACTATCTTAGAAATCGCAATTCTCCACATTTTTTTTTCTGCAGTTCTAGTGAGTTAGAACAGTTCTACTTTGGAACAGAATTTTTTCTTCAAAAGGGGGCGTGTCCGGCCACTGACGCCTGATTTGAAAGTTTCCACAGTGAAAACGTACTCCAAACTAAAGTAGAATGGAGCAAGTGAAGATTTTTGTAGAACTGAAAAAATCTGCTCTACACATTAAAAAATCAGGCGCAGGTTACAAATTAGGCGTCCAGAACGAGGGGGGGGGGGGGGGTGGAGGGAAGTCATTAAATACTACAATAAATCCTTATTTATACTTCTACAAATATTATACAAATAAATCCAACCTGAATAAACATTTATAAGCAAGAAAAGATTAAATAAACCATCTTCCTACCTGTGTGAAAGTGCTTCAGGCACGGAGAATGCTGCAGTCAGCCTGAGGCGCCCATTCTTCCCGCGGGGGGGGGGGGGGAAAGAGGCGCCCGTTCTTTCCTGCGAGGGTGGGGGGGAGGAGGCGCCCATTCGTTCCCGTGGGGGGGGGGGGAGGGGGGGGGGAGGGGGGGGAAGACAGTGAGAAGGCTGCAAGAAGCCTCAGTGCTGATGGCAATGTGCTTTTATTTTAAAATGTTCAAAAATTAAACAGCTACAAAGAACTACAAAAATGGCCGAGTGCCAATGTTTCCTTCACACTGCGCGTGCGCGAAAGCTCCAACGCGCACGCACAGCGTTGCCGGCAGGAAAAAAACTAATTTAAATAGTACCCGCCCCCTCCCACTTACAAAATCGCGCGAGTGTAGGCTCCTCCCCCCCTGGGCGCCGCGCTAGGCAGACAAGGAGCTGCAGGGCGCTCCAGAATTGCGAGTTTTTTTTTTCCGGTGCCGTTTTAGGCGCGAAAAACGGGCGCCCAGCTCGGAGGGGCGCCCGTTTTTTATCGTGTGGAAACTTGGGCCCGTAATGTGGAGAGATGTGAGGTTATCCACTTTGGTAGGAAAAATATTAAAGCACAGTATTTTTTTTAAATGGTAAGTGATTCAGAAATGTTGGTGTTCAGAGGGACCTGGTGTCCATGTACACGAATCACTGAAAGTTAACATGCAGGTACAGCGAGCTATTAAGAAAGTAAATGTTATGTTGGCTTTTAGTACAAGAGGATTTGAGTTCACGAGTAAAGACATCCTATGGCAATTATATAGGGCCCTGGCAAGACCGCACCTGGAGTATTGTGTACAGCTTTGGTCTCAAGAAAAGAACACAAGAAATAGGAGCAGGAGTAGGTCATTTGATCCCTCGAGCCTGCTCCGCCATTTAATAAGATCATGGTTGATCTGATCATGGACTCAGCTCCACTTCCCTGCCCGCTCCACATAACCCTTTACTCCCTTAACGCTCAAAAATAGGTTTATCTCCATCTTAAATATATTCAATGACTCAGTCTCCACAACTCTCTGGGGCAGAGAATTCCATAGATTTACAACCCTCAGAAGAACTTCCTCCTCATCTCAGTTTTAAATGGGCGGCCCCTTATTCTGAGATTATGTCTGGTGAACCTTTGTTGCACTCCCTCTATGGCAAGTGCAGGTATATCCTTCTTGAGGTTTGAGGGAGTGCAAGAAAGGTTCACCAGACTGATTCCTGGGATGAACCGTGGCTCAACCGTGGTTATCTAGGGAAATCAGGGATCGTATTAAAGCCAAGGAAGTGGCATACAAATTGGCCAGAAATAGCAGCGAACCTGGGGACTGGGAGAAATTTAGAACTCAGCAGAGGAGGACAAAGGGTTTGATTAGGGCAGGGAAAATGGAGTACGAGAAGAAGCTTGCAGGGAACATTAAGGCGGATTGCAAAAGTTTCTATAGGTATGTAAAGAGAAAAAGGTTAGTAAAGATAAACGTAGGTCCCCTGCAGTCAGAATCAGGGGAAGTCATAACAGGGAACAAAGAAATGGCAGACCAATTGAACAAGTACCTTGGTTAGGTATTCACTGAGGAGGACACAAACAATCTTCCGGATATAAAAGGGGTCAGAGGGTCTAGTAAGGAGGAGGAACTGAGGGAAATCTTTATTAGTCGGGAAATTGTGTTGGGGAAATTGATGGGATTGAAGGTCGATAAATCCCCATGGCCTGATGGACTGCATCCGAGTACTTAAGGAGGTGGCCTTGGAAATAGCGGATGCATTGACAGTCATTTTCCAACATTCCATTGACTCTGGATCAGTAACCCCACTTTTTAAAAAAGGAGGGAGAGAGAGAGCAGGGAATTATAGACCGGTCAGCCTGACCTCAGTAGTGGGTAAAATGATGGAATCAATTATTAAGGATGTCATAGCAGCGCATTTGGAAAATGGTAACATGATAGGTCCAAGTCAGCATGGATTTGTGAAAGGGAAATTATGCTTGACAAATCTTCTGGAATTTTTTGAGGATGTTTCCAGTAAAGTGGACAAAGGAGAACCAGTTGATGTGGTATATTTGGACTTTCAGAAGGCTTTCGACAAGGTCCCACACAGGAGATTAATGTGCAAAGTTAGAGCACATAGGATTGGGGGTAGTGTGCTGACGTGGATTGAGAACTGGTTGTCAGACAGGAAGCAAAGAGTAGGAGTAAATGGGTACTTTTCAGAATGGCAGGCAGTGACTAGTGGGGTACCGCAGGGTTCTGTGCTGGGGCCCCAGCTGTTTACATTGTACATTAATGATTTAGACGAGGAGATTAAATGTAGTATCTCCAAATTTGCGGATGACACTAAGTTGGGTGGCAGTGTGAGCTGCGAGGAGGATGCTATGAGGTTGCAGAGTGACTTGGATAGGTTAGGTGAGTGGGCAAATGCGTGGCAGATGAAGTATAATGTGGATAAATGTGAGGTTATCCACTTTGGTGGTAAAAACAGAGAGACAGACTATTATCTGAATGGTGACAGATTAGGAAAAGGGGAGGTGCAACGAGACCTGGGTGTCATGGTACATCAGTCACTGAAGGTTGGCATGCAGGTACAGCAGGCGGTTAAGAAAGCAAATGGCATGTTGGCCTTCATAGCGAGGGGATTTGAGTACAGGGGCAGGGAGGTGTTGCTACAGTTGTACAGGGCCTTAGTGAGGCCACACCTGGAGTATTGTGTACAGTTTTGGTCTCCTAACTTGAGGAAGGACATTCTTGCTATTGAGGGAGTGCAGCAAAGGTTCACCAGACTGACTCGCGGGATGGTGGGACTGACCTATCAAGACTGGATCAACTGGGCTTGTATTCACTGGAGTTCAGAAGAGTGAGAGGGGACCTCATAGAAACGTTTAAAATTCTGACGGGTTTGGACAGGTTGGATGCAGGAAGAGTGTTCCCAATGTTGGGGAAGTCCAGAACCAGGGGTCACAGTCTAAGGATAAGGGGTAAGCCATTTAGGACCGAGATGAGGAGAAACTTCTTCACCCAGAGAGTGGTGAACCTGTGGAATTCTCTACCACAGAAAGTAGTTGAGGCCAATTCACTAAATATATTCAAAAGGGAGTTAGATGAAGTCCTTACTACTCGGGGGATCAAGCGGTATGGCGAGAAAGCAGGAAGGGGGTACTGAAGTTTCATGTTCAGTCATGAACTCATTGAATGGCGGTGCAGGCTAGAAGGGCTGAATGGCCTGCTCCTGCACCTATTTTCTATGTTTCTATGTTTCTATGAAACATAGAAAATAGGTGCAGGAGTAGGCCATTTGGCCCTACGCGCCTGCACCACCATTCAATATCATGACTGATCACGTAACTTTAGTACCCCATTCCTGCTTTCTCTCCATACCCCTTGATCCCTTTGGCTGTACGGGCCACATCTAACTCCCTTTTGAATATATCGAACGAACTGGCCTCAACAACTTTCAGTGGTAGAGAATTCCACAGGTTCACAATTCTCAGAGGATTATCCTATGAGGAGATTGAGTAGACTAGGCCTATATTCTCTAGCGTTGAGAAGAATGAGAGGTGATCTCATTGAAACATACAAAATCTTTACAGGGTTTGACAGGCTAGATGCAGGGAGGATGTTTCCCCTGGGCTGGGGGTCTAGAACCAGGGGTCACAGTCTCAGAATAAGGGGTCAGCCATTTAGGACTGAGATGAGGAGGAATTTCTTCATTGAGAGCGGTGAATCTTTGGAATTCTCTACCCCAGAGGCTTGTGGAGGCTCAGTCGGTGAGTATATTCGAGACAAAGATCGGTAGATTTTTGGGTATTAATGGAATCAAGGGATATGGGGATAGTGCAGGAAGGTGCAGTTGAGGTCGAAGATCAGCCATGATCGTATTGAGTGGCTTGAGGGGCCAAATGGCCTACTCCTGCTCCTAATTCTTATGTTCTTATCTAGGCCAACACAGTGTACTGGGAGAGGGCTGCACTGTCAAAGGTGCCATCTTTCAGATGAGACCGAGGCCTTGTCTGCCCTCCCAGATAAAAGATCCCATGGCATTATTCAAAGAAGAGCAGGGGAGTTCTCATAGTGACCTGACCAATATTTAGCCCTCAACCAATTACCTTAAACAGTTTATCTGGTCATTATCTCATTGCTGTCTGTGGGAGCTTGCTGAGTGCAAATTGGCTGCCGCGTTTCCCACATTACAACAGTGACCACACTTCAAAAAGTACTTCATTGGCTGTAAAATGCTTTGGGTGTCCGGAGGTCGTGAAAAGTGCTGTAGAAATGTAAATACTTCCTTCTTTCTTTACTTACAATTCAATTCAATTTGTATTTCAATCCAGCACAAGTAATGCAACTTTTCATTGTCCCAGTGAGTGAGAGCAATGCTATTGAAATTAGAAAAGGAATACAGCTTAAATGGGTTCAAGACTATGAGATAATTTCTAGATTGAAGGATATGGTCGATGGGGATGGGGCTGGGGGAATGGAATTTTCCTGAAAATCCTTGATTTACTGATGGGACCCATTTCCTGCACTCGACCCACGACATATCGGTGCTCAAGTTGGACAACAGCCATGCTCGCTTTGTGGGAGAGTTGATTCTATGTCAGTCTTACCTCATTCTTTAATTCATTTCGCATAAACTACCTTCGCTGCTAAACAAAATCTACACTGGCCCTCGAATAGCTGATATAATTGTACCCGATACCTTCTGATCAACGCCACTGTCTCCACTTCCTCGGCAGCATCTTACTGCCCCCATGAACCAGAGAGAGAGACATTTTGCCATTTTTGGGGATTCAATAAAAGGGATTAAGAAGCAGTTGAGAGACTAAAACCTCACTCCCAGATCAAATGTGATGTCACTGGCTTCCTCAAAAGAAAGGCATGCCATTAAGAATAGAATTCCATTTACAGTGGATTGCATATTACTGGCTAAAGAGCGAGAGTGTGATGTGCAGAGTTACAGCATCTAGAAAACAATAGAGTTCCAGAGGGGCAGTGCAAAACAATCCAATCGCTCAGCAGG
Source organism: Pristiophorus japonicus (assembly GCF_044704955.1). Classification (NCBI taxonomy): domain Eukaryota; kingdom Metazoa; phylum Chordata; class Chondrichthyes; family Pristiophoridae; genus Pristiophorus; species Pristiophorus japonicus. The sequence continues at coordinate 96,050,173 of NC_091995.1, forward strand.
TGAAAGTTCATGCACTTAAATCACTGGAGCAAAGATAATAATCGATTTCCCAACCATTTGCTTCTTAAAACAGTTCGATAGTAATCTGGAAACAACTATAGTTAATAAAACTTCTTTCAGATTCTGGATAGCATGTCCTTGATTTCTCTCACCGTGAGCAAGAGCGGGGTGGAGAGGCTACATTCAGTGACAGCACCAGCAGCGAGTTTGGTAGGAATGTAACAGCAGGGATCGTGGAGCCAAAATGCAGGACTAGAAACTAGATCAAGAAATCTGGCATCAGTGCCAGTTTTTAGGAAGTGACAGAATGATCCTGCCAATCCATTAACAGAGTGATTCTGCAAATCGGGGATGGTCCGGAGGTCTGCACTTAGCTCTCTAATTTGTTTATTCTAGAATTAACCTGATGCTTCTATGGAGCAGACTACTCGGGGAAGTGGGGAAAATGATTAGCAGTCAGTTACTCTCAGATACACTGGCCCATTGCTGGATCTCAACATCCTCCACCTAATAGGACAGAAGACAAATAAAAGGCTTCTCGGCCAGTAAATTAGATTACTCCAGTACATTTTGTGCCACGTTTAAAGTGGTCTGAGCTGCCTCCCAAAGAAAAACTTCAATATCACGTTTACAGAATCTTGGAAATTTACGGCACGGGAGGCGGCCATTCGGCCCATCGTGTCCGTGCCGGCCGACAAAGAGCTACCCAGCCTGATCCCACTTTCCCGCTCTCGGTCCATAGCCCTGTAGGTTACGGCATTTCAGGTGCACATCCAGGTACTTTTTCAACGTGATGAGGGGTTTCTGCCTCTACCACCCTTTCAGGCAGTGAGTTCCAGACCCCCACCACCCTCTGGGTGAAGACAGTTCCCCTCAAATCCCCTCTAAACCTCCCCCCAATTACTTTAAATCTATGCCCCCTGGTTGCTGACCTCTCTGCTAAGGGAAACAGGTCCGTCCTATCCACTCTATCCAGGCTCATCATTTTATACACCTCAGTAAGGTCTCTCCTCAGCACCCTCTGTTCCAAAGAAAACAACCCCAGCCTATCCAATCTTTCCTCATAGCTAAAATTCTCCAGTGCTGGCAACATCCTTGTAAATCTCCTCTGCACCCTCTCTAGTGCAATCACATCTTTCCTGTAATGTGGTGACCAGAACTGCATGCAGTACTCCAGCTGTAGCTGAACTAGTGTTTTATACAGTTCAAGCATAACTCCCTGCTCTTGTATTCTATGCCTCGGCTAATAAATGCTTTTTTTAACCATCTTATCTACCTAGCCTGCTACATTCAGGGATCTGTGGACATGCACTCCAAGGTCCCTTTGTTCCTCTACGCTTCTCAGTGTTCTATGTAAAAAGATAAATAGCAAACAGAATTGGAGCCTGCTGTTCCACATCAAAATGTGGAGAGCTTGTTCAGCAAGACCAAGCTCATTACTCCTTCAAAACTGGCAGCGAGTGGAGCAAGTTTGGCAAATTGCTTACTGCATGGTACAATAACCCAAAGATCCTACAAAGCCTTTAAACACTTCTACAGTAATCCTTCCGTATCACTGACCTCCTGGGTACGGGCAGAGGGAGAGCTTTGTCAAATGTAGTCTGGGAAGTGGCCTTTTCCAAAACAAAGTTAAGTCAGGTGGATCCCCTCCCCACCAGACAGTTATTTGGCTGCTTCTGCAAGTGCCTCAGATATTTCCTGCTCCGTTTTCACACAGGTATTTAATGAGGCGACAAGTGAACAATCTCTCCCAGATACTCATTGATTTGCAAATATCTCCATCCTCCTTAGCTGCATGAAAGACTAGCATTATTACACAGCAATAGACTCTCTCCCTCAGGAACAGTTAACTGCAAGACGTTTCGAAGAATCCCAGCTGAATGCTTCTCCCATTAGCATTGGTCAAATGTGACCAAACTTTTAGGCTTGACTAAAAATGAAAAGGGAGAAAAGAAAAATCTGAAATAAAATACTGGGGATGCACATTTGGGTGTAGGTGGCTCTGCAGCTCCATTTGTAGAGGCCAATTAGGTGGCATGAATACAAAAATAAAAGGGCCAGAATAGAGAAACTTTGGAAGTTTTCAATGAGTTGAGGTTGGTGTGGGCAGTTTATGGTTTTGAATAATCATCTTTAGGCAGTCCCTCAAATCCAGGATGACTTGCTTCTAGGCCAAAAAGGGACGAGTTCAAAGGTGTTTTCAATGAAGGACCTAAAATTTCAGATCCCGAACTACATCCTGAAGGGTGGAAGGTGCCTGTGCGTGAATTTTTAAAAAAAACGTGTGGTGGCCGTTGCACATCAGCCACCACACGGGCTTGACAGAGCTAGGTCCAGTGGCTAGGATTACCCAAGACGACTGGAGACCTGCTCTGCTGCACGGACCTAGCGCGCACACATATCACAGTGTGGGCTGGGCCCGTGCTGCCCCTGGGCCCTCGCCTCTCCTGGGCTTGGGTTTTGAATATTTACACCGGGGCTATCTATTACCTATCCCTCCCCTCGGAGTGGCGTTATCCTTTGGAGCACCAAGTTCTGCCAACAAGTACTCAGATGCAGGTTGTGCTACAATCCTTCACAGGCAGAGCAGTGGTAGGAGGGTCAGTAACCAAAGGACACAGATTTAAGGCACATCGGGTCTACAGCAGAAGCAGGCCACTCGGCCCAACTGATCGATGCCGGCATTTATGCTCCACACGAACCCCCTCTTCATCCAAGTGTCAGCTGTAGCTCAGTGGGCAGCACACTTGCCTCGGAGTCAGAAGGTTGTGGGTTCAAGTCCCACTCTAGGAACTTGAGCACATAAATCTAGGCTGACGCTCCAGTGCAGTGCTGAGGGAGCGCCGCACTGTCGGAGGGGCAGTGCTGAGGGAGCGCCGCACTGTCGGAGGGGCAGTGCTGAGGGAGCGCCGCACTGTCGGAGGGGCAGTGCTGAGGGAGCGCCGCACTGTCGGAGGGGCAGTGCTGAGGGAGTGCCGCACTGTCGGAGGGGCCGTCTTTCGGATGAGACGTTAAACCGAGGCTCCGTCTTGCTCCTCAGGTGAATGTAAAAAAAACCCATGGCACTATTTTGAAGAGCAGGGGAGTTCTCACCAGTGTCCTGGGACCAATATTTATCCCTCAATTAACATCACTAAAACAGATTATCTGGGTCATTATCACATTGCTGTGGGAGCTTGCTGTGCGCCAACTGGCTACCACGTTTCCCCCATTACAACAGTGACTACACTTCAAAAGTACTTCATTGGCTGCAAAGCGCTTTGACATGTCCGGTGGTCATGAAAGGTGCTGTATATATGCAAGTCTTTCTTTAACCTCATTAGCATACCCTTCCATTCCTTTCTCACTCATATACTTACCAAACTTTCTCTTACATCGATTGATACTATTTGCCTCAATCACTCCCTGTGGCAGCGAGTTCCACATCTAACCACTCTCTGGGTAAAGAAGTGTCTGCTCAATTCCCAATTAAATTTATTGGTGAGTATCTTCTATTTATGGCCTCTAGTTTTGGTTTCCTCCTCAAGTGGAAATGTTACACCAGTTCTACATAATTGCTCCTCCCCCAGAGTGGTGTTATCTATCTATTGGACCACCAATTAGTGTCAATGGCAAATGGCAAAAGAACCAGAGGAGATGAGGAAACATTTTTTTTAACGCAGCGAGTTGTTGTGATCGGGAACGCCTGAAAGGGCAGTGGGAGAAGATTCAATAGTAACTTTCAAACGGGAATTGGATAAATACTTGAAAGGGAAAAATCTACATGATTCTATCAAATGTAGAGATGCGGAAGTCTGCTTTACTATACGTCGAGATACAACAGGATATTTTTTACATTACCACAGCATAACTGAATGCTCTAATCTCAGCTGCCGAAACTGACATTTAAATACTCCCACCTTTTAATGCCTCACCTAACAAGGAAACATCTGTGGCCTCACCCATGCGATTCAAGGCACTGTACACAGGAGGATTCAATCATAAATTTAGGCCAGCGTTACACCCACACAACAGTTTCACCCCAGGTAAATTTCCCTCCATTTCATTGCTCAATTACTCTTGGAACATGGACGAAAGTTCCTGCATTTTCCCCAGAGTGTTAACCCTATAAACATTTCCACTTTGCAGCTGGAAAGTAAGAAGGAAAAAAAAAAATCACACATTTCCCCTACTTTTGGGTAGGGAAGGAAGGTGGGGATAAAAGTCTGCGAGAGCAGAGCTAAAAGTCTCAAGGAAACAGCATAAATACTAGAGAAATAAAAATCACACGTGCGGTGTTGGAAATTTGAAGTAAAACCAGAACTTGTTAATACACAGATGGCTCACAGATATTTTCAAAGAGAATAGATAAGTTAATATTCTTGCTGCAGATGGAAGTATTAGCCTAGTCTTCTGCTTTTACAGATGAAGTTAGAATTTTCAGTATTTTCCAAATTCAGATACCAATGCCTCTGCCCATCTACTTTATCTGCATAAGAATATAAGAAATAGGAGGAGTAGGCCATTCGGCCCCTCGAGCCTGCCCCGCCATTCAATAAGATCATGGCTGATCTGATCATGGACTCAGGTCCACTTCCCCGCCCGCTCCCCATAACCCCTTATTCTCTTATCATTTAAGAAATTGTATTTCTGTCTTAAATTTATTCAATGTCCCAGCTTCCACAGCTCTCTGAGGCAGCAAATTCCACAAATTAACAACCCTCATGAGGAGAAATTTCTTCTCACTCAGTTTTAAATAGGCGGCCCCTTATTCTAAGATCATGCCCTCTAGTTCTAGGCTCCCCCCATCAGTGGAAACATCCTCTCTGCATCCACCTCATCAAGCTCCCTCATAATCTTATACGTTTCGATAAGATCACCTCTCATTTTTCTGAACTCCAATAAGTAGAGGCCCAACCTACTCAACCTTTCCTAATAAGTCAACCCTCTCATCTCCGGAATCAACCTAGTGAACCTTCTCTGAACTGCCTCCAAAGCAAGTATATCCTTTCGTAAATATGGAAACCAAAACTGCACGCAGTATTCCAGGTGTGGCCTCACCAATACCCTGTATAACTGTAGCAAGACTTCCCTGTTTTTATACTCCATCCTCTTTGCAATAAAGGCCAAGATACCATTGGCCTTCCTGATCACTTGCTGTACCTGCATACTATCCTTTGTGTTTCATGCACAAGTACCCCCAGGTCCCGCTGAACTGCGGCACTTTGCAATCTTTCTCCATTTAAATAATAACTTGCTCTTTAATTTTTTTCTGCCAAAGTGCATGACCTCACACTTTCCAACATTATACTCCATTTGCCAAATTTTTGCGCACTCACTTAGCCTGTCTATGTCCTTTTGCAGGCACACCCACACAGATTTCTTTCCTGAAACAGTTACCTTACACTGCTGAGGCAAGCTATTCCATTTTATACACGATGGGTTGCTACATAACACATTAACACTAGGCATAATTAGTTTAGACAAACAGCTGTACAGGATAGAATCCGTAAGCAGGCAGGAGGTTTGATTTCAACCAACTACTTCCTCTGCACTTTAATGGAAAAAGCGCTGCTATACCGTACAACTGGGAGTTGGTGCTTTGTAAACACGCCCGTTAGCCAGTACTGCGCCTGAACCAATGCTGATTTAGCGAACGTTCCGCAAGTCAGAGCTCCATTCACACGGAGATAATTCATAGACTCGGTTTCATGGGAGAACAAATTTTATATAAATTGAGAAAATTCATTTGAGGAGAGTGTTACATTTTGGTGGGGCCCGAAGGCATTTTGTTGATGGAGAACCCCCTATAAAGGGCCAATGCACGCCAACACATCGAGGCTGGATAGAGTAAAGCGTGCCTATTTACCATGGTCCCTGTTGTCTCAGTGCCAGATGGCAACAGTGCACCCACAAGTATGCTTCTCTTGTCCCGGTCCAGGGAGCACCAGCACTTCCTGGCATGGCCGAGCATTGGCAAGACATTCCAGCATGTCGGGTTGTGAGATCAGGGCCTTCGGATTGCATTCTTGGGCGGCTGGAGAAAACGAGAATTGTCATTTGCCTTCCCATCTTCAGCTTTGCGCCCCCCCCCACAGCCCCTCCGCCAGAGACTCACGCAGATCCTCCAGGCGGCAGGTCACAACACGACGTTTTACTGGGCCGCCCACCAGCCAGCGATGCCCAGGTACATGAGGGAGGAAGCCATAAGCCAGTTCTGCCCCAAGGGAAGCCCAGACATCCCGAGGCAATGGGTCTCCACCTCTTTTTCCTGACCTTTGCACCTGGTGATCTGGGAATTTTTTGCAGGTAAGGGTCATGAAAATTTACCCGTGTAAACAAAGACTAGATAAATCAAGTTGTGGTTAAGGTGGTAACAGGCTGGGCTTCCACCTGCCCCTGGATTAGAAGAGTAAAGAATGAGGAGTTGTACTGTTTTAAGGCCTGGGAAAGAGCCCGTTCAGAGTGGTATAGATTGGTGAGTAGTTTTTCTCTTTTTTTTGTCTTCTATAACAGTGAGTAACTTTTAACATTGTTGTTGCCAATTTAAGTGTATCCAAGGGTTAAGTCATGGCAGGAGAGTTCGGTCACGTGTTATGCTCCTCCTGTATCATGTGGGAACTCAGGGACGACACCAGTGTCCCTGACGACTATATCTGCAGGAAGTGTATCCACCTCCAGCTCCTGACGGTCCGCGTTGCGGAGTTGGAGCTGAGGGTGGATTCACTCTGGAGCATCCACGATGCTGAGAATGACGTGAGTAGCACGTGTAGCGAGTTGGTCTTACTGCAGGAGAAGGGTCCACAGCCAGCTAGGGAATGGAAGACCAGCAGGAAGAGCAGTGCAAGGAAGGTAGTGCAGGAGTCCCCTGTGGTCATCCCCCTGCAAAACAGATACACTGCTTTGAGTACTGTTGGGGGGATGACTCATCAGGGGAGGGCAGCAGCAGCCAAGTTCATGGCACCGTGGCTGGCTCTGTTGCACAGGAGGGCAGGAAAAAGAGTGGGAGAGCAATAATGATAGGGGATTCAATTGTAAAGGGAATAGATAGGCGTTTCTGCGGCCGCAACCGAGACTCCAGGATGGTATGTTGCCTCCCTGGTGCAAGGGCCAAGGATGTCTCGGAGCGGGTGCAGGACATTCTAAAAAGGGAGGGAGATCAGCCAGCTGTCGTGGTGCACATTGGTACCAACGACATAGGTAAAAAAAGGGATGAGGTCCTACGAAACGAATTTAAAGAGCTAGGAGCTAAATTAAAAAGTAGGACCTCAAAAGTAGTAATCTCGGGATTGCTACCAGTGCCACATGATAGTCAAGAGTAGGAATCGCAGGATAGCGCAGATGAATACGTGGCTTGAGCAGTGGTGCAGCAGGGAGGGATTCAAATTCCTGGGGCATTGGAACCGGTTCTGGGGGAGGTGGGACCAGTACAAACCGGACGGTCTGCACCTGGGCAGGACCGAAACCAATGTCCTAGGGGGAGTGTTTGCTAGTGCTGTTGGGGAGGATTTAAACTAATATGGCAAGGGGATGGGAACCAATGCAGGGAGACAGAGGGAAACAAAAAGGAGGCAAAAGCAAAAGACAGAAAGGAGATGAGGAAAAGTGGAGGGCAGAGAAACCCAAGGCAAAGAACAAAAAGGGCCACTGTACAGCAAAATTCTAAAAGGAGAAAGGGTGTTAAAAAAAACAAGCCTGAAGGCTTTGTGTCTTAATGCAAGGAGTATCCGCAATAAGATGGATGAATTAACTGTGCAAATAGATGTTAACAAATATGATGTGATTGGGATTACGGCGACGTGGCTCCAGGATGATCAGGGCTGGGAACTCAACATCCAGGGGTATTCAACATTCAGGAAGGATAGAATAAAAGGAAAAGGAGGCGGGGTAGCATTGCTGGTTAAGGAGGAAATTAAGGCAATAGTTCGGAAGGACATTAGCTTGGATGATGTGGAATCTATATGGGTAGAGCTGCAGAATACCAAAGGGCAAAAAACGTTAGTGGGAGTTGTGTACAGACCTCCAAACAGTAGTAGTGATGTTGGGGAGGGCATCAAACAGGAAATTAGGGGTGCGTGCAATAAAGGTGCAGCAATTATAATGGGCGACTTTAATATGCACATAGATTGGATTAACCAAACTGGAAGCAATACGGTGGAGGAGGATTTCCTGGAGTGCATAAGGGATGGTTTTTTAGACCAATATGTCGAGGAACCATCTTAGACTGGGTGTTGTGTAATGAGAGAGGATTAATTAGCAATCTCGTTGTGCGAGACCCCTTGGGGAAGAGTGACCATAATATGGTGGAATTCTGCATTAGGATGGAGAATGAAACAGTTAATTCAGAGACCATGGTCCAGAACTTAAAGAAGGGTAACTTTGAAGGTATGAGGCGTGAATTGGCTAGGATAGATTGGCGAATGATACTGAAGGGGTTGACTGTGGATGGGCAATGGCAGACTTTTAGAGACCGCATGGATGAACTACAACAATTGTACATTCCTGTCTGGCGTAAAAATAAAAAAGGGAAGGTGGCTCAACCGTGGCTATCAAGGGAAATCAGGGATAGTATTAAAGCCAAGGAAGTGGCATACAAATTGGCCAGAAATAGCAGCGAACCCAGGGACTGGGAGAAATTTAGAACTCAGCAGAGGAGGACAAAGGGTTTGATTAGGGCAGGGAAAATGGAGTATGAGAAGAAGCTTGCAGGGAACATTAAGACGGATTGCAAAAGTTTCTATAGATATGTAAAGAGAAAAAGGTTAGTAAAGACAAACGTAGGTCCCCTGCAGTCAGAATCAGGGGAAGTAATAACGGGGAACAAAGAAATGGCGGACCAATTGAACAAGTACTTTGGTTCGGTATTCACTGAGGAGGACACAAACAACCTTCTGGATATAAAAGGGGTCGGAGGGTCTAGTAAGGAGGAGGAACTGAGGGAAATCTTTATTAGTCGGGAAATTGTGTTGGGGAAATTGATGGGATTGAAGGCCGATAAATCCCCAGGGCCTGATGGACTCTATCCCAGAGTACGTAAGGAGGTGGCCTTGGAAATAGTGGATGCATTGACAGTCATTTTCCAACATTCCATTGACTCTGGATCAGTTCCTATGGAGTGGACGGTAGCCAATGTAACCCCACTTTTTAAAAAAGGAGAGAGATAACAGGGAATTATAGACCGGTCAGCCTGACATCGGTAGTGGGTAAAATGATGGAATCAATTATTAAGGATGTCATAGCAGTGCATTTGGAAAGAGGTGATATGATAGGTCCAAGTCAGCATGGATTTGTGAAAGGGAAATTATGCTTGACAAATCTTCTGGAATTTTTTGAGGATGTTTCCAGTAGAGTGGACAAGGGAGAACCAGTTGATGTGGTATATTTGGACTTTCAGAAGGCTTTCGACAAGGTCCCACACAAGAGATTAATGTGCAAAGTTAAAGCACATGGGATTGGGGTTAGTGTGCTGACATGGATTGAGAACTGGTTGTCAGACAGGAAGCAAAGAGTAGGAGTAAATGGGGACTTTTCAGAATGGCAGGCAGTGACTAGTGGGGTACCGCAAGGTTCTGTGCTGGGGCCCCAGCTGTTTACACTGTATATTAATGATTTAGACGAGGGGATTAAATGTAGTATCTCCAAATTTGCGGATGACACTAAGTTGGGTGACAGTGTGAGCTGCGAGGAGGATGCTATGAGGTTGCAGAGTGACTTGGATAGGTTAGGTGAGTGGGCAAATGCATGGCAGATGAAGTATAATGTGGATAAATGTGAGGTTATCCACTTTGGTGGTAAAAACAGAGAGACAGACTATTATCTGAATGGTGACAGATTAGGAAAAGGGGAGGTGCAACGAGACCTGGGTGTCATGGTACATCAGTCATTGAAGGTTGGCATGCAGGTACAGCAGGCGGTTAAGAAAGCAAATGGCATGTTGGCCTTCATAGCGAGGGGATTTGAGTACAGGGGCAGGGAGGTGTTGCTACAGTTGTACAGAGCCTTGGTGAGGCCACACCTGGAGTATTGTGTACAGTTTTGGTCTCCTAACCTGAGGAAGGACATTCTTGCTATTGAGGGAGTGCAGCGAAGGTTCACCAGACTGATTCCCGGGATGGTGGGACTGACCTATCAAGAAAGACTGGATCAACTGGGCTTGTATTCACTGGAGTTCAGAAGAATGAGAGGGGACCTCATAGAAACGTTTAAAATTCTGACGGGGTTAGACAGGTTAGATGCAGGAAGAATGTTCCCAATGTTGGGGAAGTCCAGAACCAGGGGACACAGTCTAAGGATAAGGGATAAGCCATTTGGGACCGAGATGAGGAGGAATTTCTTCACCCAGAGAGTGGTGAACCTGTGGAATTCTCTACCACAGAAAGTTGTTGAGGCCAATTCACTAAATATATTCAAAAAGGAGTTAGATGGAGTCCTTACTACTCGGGGGATCAAGGGGTATGGTGAGAAAGCAGGAATGGGGTACTGAAGTTTCATGTTCAGCCATGAACTCATTGAATGGCGGTGCAGGCTGGAAGGGCCGAATGGCCTACTCCTGCACCTATTTTCTATGTTTCTGTGCAATTCCAACGCAAATGAGGAAGAGAAAATACAACCAGCTTATCTCGTCTGCAAGTTCTGTAAACACAATGCAGTGCCCCAGTCTAGCTGGGGACACCCATCTTAAGAGCAATGTTCTCTCTCCTTTGAAGCTTTATAGACAGAACATGTCCATAAATGTCAAGTACAAAATTAAAAGGTGTGCGTGAATCAAGACAGTTGAAACTCGATTGGAATCTTTGGCAGTGTCGGGGGCAGGAGCAGGGCTTCAAGGAACACGACTGAACACAGCTGGCCATTTGTGTACTCCCGGCCTGCTCTACGGGCAACGTGATTAAGCAGATTTTACAGAGCTTTCTGCCACCATTATACAACAGACCAGAATTACAGTGTTCATGCCTTAAAGTGGATGTTGGACTTACAGAAAACAAAAATCTGGAATGTATCAGAAACATTAGCCATTCCAAACTAAATCAGTCCAGGCAATAGACACAGATACAAGAAAACACAAAGAGCAGAGGTCAAACAAAACCCGCAATAGAAAATAATTTTTACAGGATAAACATGGAGGAATAAAAGGGGCCTCTATTGAAAAGTTGCAGATGATGATACACTGATCAAAGGTTATTATTTTAACCACAAGGCTGATGACTCAGTCTGATTCGATGCCATTTGTTATATTTGGAACAGCTATGAACCAAGAACATCCTCAGGAGAAAGGCTTCGTTAAACACCCTGGGACCTGAGGTTGGCAGAGCGCAATACTGAAGCGATCATTGTGACTGCAATTCCTCTCCGCTGATCACAGGATGCACGCGTATAATCAAATAATTCAGACTGGTTGTGTAGTAAAGGGCTCAGTCCATCAGTCCTCTTCCAGTATTATTTCAACAGCTCCTTACCCCATTTATTGTTTAGCTGCCAGTTCTCCATATATTCCAAGGGCATTAAGGGAGCCAAAGCAGGTGGGATGGAGTTAAGGTCTCAGTGAATGGTGGAAAAGGTTCGAGGGGCTGAATGGTCGAGTCCGGTTCCAATATGCAACAGTTATACTGAACTGCTCTAAAATTGCGTCTTTATCCTGCCCGTGAGTCTTTCCCTGAGGCGGATGGTGGGGTGAGGCAGAGGTGGTGTGCATAGCCCAGCAATGTATAATTCCCATTGTTGGGCCGTACAGCGGGGCTGAGAGCCTCAACCAGCCCGCAGCCAAAGCAAATAACCCTCACCACCACAAAGGCTCATGGCGATAACCATTTGTCTTGGCAGCATCGTGCCCTCAGAGGCAGGGAATGAAACCACCTCCAGAGGAGGCGGCACTTGTCTTCAGAGGCAGCTCGATGGTTAAAAAGGAGTATAATAAAGCAACTGCAAACATAGCCTCCTTCAATATTGTTAATTACTCACTGCTTGCTCTCTTCGCTGGGAGATTCAGATGTTTCATCATGTTCCTTTGGGGTAAAATCCTCACATTCAGCCTGCAACAGGAATATCATGGGGTGAACAAGATCATTAACAGAAAAGAGCCATTCAAATCTTTATCTAGATCATTTAATATTGTGTATACTTCAGTGGGGTCTCTCTTAAATCAGTTTCATTCTAGATCTGAATGCTTAAGCTTCTCGAAGCTTTCTTCACAGTTCATCCCTCTTACACTTGAGAGCAGGCTTGCTGTCTTTTTCAATTATCTTTTCCAATACAAATATATTTCTGTGCTTTGGTTTGTCACTCAATCTATCCTCTCAACAACACACGTTTCTTTCTTTGTGGAAAGCAGAGAAACCATAAAACCAGAGAAAACAGCGGCCCCTAATGCAGCAATTCGACTGTATCCAGATGCAGCCTCCAATCCCAAAGTCACTGCCCCCCAATGTTCCCTCTATTTTTTTTTATAAAGTGCATGGTCCCTTTAACTGCATGCGCAGCCCATTCAAATTTTGGCACATGCGCGGTTTCTTCCCCGTAGAAGCCAGTGAGCGGCCTGCACCGAACCATTGATGCTCCCCTCCCTAGGGCCGTCACTTCAATCCCTGGCTGTTGGAATCCTCTCCCATTAAAAAAAGTATTCTCCATCTCAAGGAGTCAATAATTAGTACAGCGTTACTGTCCTCCTCAGGATCCCGGATACATTCAACAATTACTCTAAAAACGCTTAAAATTGGTATCCTGGCCAACATGCATTACTGAACCACCAAACAGATTAACTGGCCATTTGCGGTTTGTGGGACCTTGCTGTGTGAAAAGTGGCTGACTTGTTTGCCTATGAAACAATGTTAACTATACCGCAAAAGTAATTGATTGGCTGTGGAGTGATTTGGGATTTCCCAGCAACGTGAAAGGCACTATATAAATGCAAGACGTTAGCGCACGCACTTGCACTCAAATACTTACTTCCAAAAGAAATTACAGGCTTAATTACCACAGTACAGAAGGCCATTAGTAAACTGATGTAGTCACAGATGAGTTGTAGGGGCACAGACTGATAAATTATCTCGAACTCCCAATAACAAAAAAATGCACACGAGTTTACAGACACCCTTTCCCACACAAAGACTTTCTTCAGACAGTCTGTATTCAAGGTCATCATTAGGATTCTACCTCCTCTCCTTGCATCAACACCGCAATTACAGAAATGGGGTGAGGAGATTGCTGGTGGATGATCTCCTCCTCTCTCTGCTCCCCATGAATCCCACCCATTCCAACTGATCAGTGACAAACCAGATGGACTCTCGGTGTGTTTATACTGCACTTGTGCTGCGGTAGAGTGCTGTGCTATTTCCACCAGCTCCCAACGGCGGCACGTAGGTTTCATGCAGCCAGCAGCAGCACTGAAATAAGCGAGTCTTAGCGAATCTAACAGGGTTACTTTTACGTTGCCATTTCTGTCTGTCGGGAGTTGGCGGCAACAGCACAGCACTGGCGATGTACAAGAGCAGGCTCAGTCCAACACCAGATAACAAAATCACCCGGAAATAATGGAATTATAGTCTTAAATGATGAGAAAGTATTCTGCAGAGATTCTAAAAGCAGTTAGTTTCCTCCAATGAAAGACAGACAAAGCCAGAATTGCACAGCAGGTTTGGTCAACATCTGAACAGACAAATGGCAGGGTTGCCGTTTTGGGTGGAGAGCCTTCATCAGAATGTCCAGATGAAAGGCTCCCACTTAACAGACATTAACCTCTGCTTTCTTGCAGATGCTGATTCAGCTGCTGTGTGTTTCCAGCATCTTCAGCTTTCATTTCATACGCCCTGAATTCGCAAGTTTCCCTTTTATCTCTGGATTCCCCCTTAAATTCAGGCAGCGTTGGTGAATTTCGATAGTAAAGCCATCTCTTTTAGTTCCGGTTACGACGATCATTTCTCAACTGACTCTTGCTCAGATTGTTCCACGGCCACTGGTTTAAGCTAACCTGGGTTGTCCCACGGAGCGTGGTGATTAAATGATATGTGGGTAGTGGCCCTCGACTACTTTATGCCTACAACCCTGATGGGGAAAATGAAAACTCCTGACAACCAAGGTGACCTCGATACCTGATCACTCCAACACCACCCAGTGATGGAACATTGTAGCTTGTTTGCCAGGGCTGCAAGGGTTAGGTTATACGGAGCGATTACATAAGCTAGGCTTGTATTCCCTAGAATATAGGTTACGGGCGATTTGATTGGGGTTTTTAGGATTTTGAAGAAATTGATAGGGTAGATAAGAGATCATTTTTTCCCCCACTGGTGGGGGAAGTCTAAGACAAGGGAAATAACCTTAAAATCAGAGCCAAGTTAGGAACCACTTGTTTATACGCAGGGTGGTGGAAGTGTGGAACACTCTCCCACAAAAAGCTGTAACCGCCAGCTCAATGAATCATTTTAAAATCGGAGATCGATATTTTGCTAGCCATGGGTATAAATGGCTATAAAAGTATAAAGGGGGGGGTGGATGGAATCGAGATACAGATCAGCCATGATCTCGTTGATTGTCGGAACAGGCTCGAGAGGCTGAATGGCCTCCTCCTGTGCCTGTGTTCGATGGGCCGCAGATGAACCTGTCTTTCACTCCTGTATTGAGCCACGCAGAGCGGCGTACAGCGGCATTTACACTGGCTTTAGTGAGGTGCCACGTTGTCTGCTCCTAAAATGTCACTTTTTAAAATTGTATTTAAAAAAAGGTGGTAATGCTGACTGTCGGCCTCAGTAAGTCAATTGACAGATTCACTGGGGTAGTCAGCCTGCTTTTAAAATGAATGGTCTACCCACCTTAGCGAATCTGACAATTTTAGCTGCTGGCTGCACGAGCCCCATGTGTCCGGGGCAGCAGCATGGGCGCAGCACAAAGATCAATATATAGAAGCAGCTTATTTAAGACATGTAGGCTTAGCTCGGAGTCCGTGTCTCTCCATCATCAGAACTGCAGCCAGACTGTTCATCCTCTAACACCAGAGTATATTGCTAGGCCAGCCTTGCGACTATTTTTTCGGTGATATTTTGCCTTTTTTGACAGAAAAAGGCGTTCACCTAAATCGTCTAAAGTTGTGCGCCGGTGGTTTTGGAATACCGCTGAAAAGCGGACCGTCATCATGTAAGGAAAAAAAGCGACATGGCTTTAAACTGGCCGTTCGGCGTACCCGCATTCTGGGCAAAAAAAAGTCCAAGAAAAGCCTGCGTTGCAGCCCCAGAAACAGCGGTAAGTATGAAGACCTGCAGAAATGGTAACAATGTTTTTATTTTTGAATTCTTTTTCAGCAATTCGCTAGATAATTATCTGGCGAATGTTTTGTCATTTTTTATTTTTTTGCAATTTTTTGTGTGTTTTCCCCTTCCCAGGGCCTGTCTTTTTAGCGGTAATCGACCTCGAACTAAAGCTGGTGAGGATCGTGGTTTCCACCGTAAATCCTCATGCCGATTTTTACCATCGGGCACATTTTTTTCGCCAATTTTAGGCCTTTAAAAAAGTGGTATTTTAATGGTATTTTTGGCAAAAATGCCAAAAAAATACCGCTATTGCCAAAAAACCAATTTGTAGCTCCCAAGAGTATAAGATATTACATAGCTTATATTGCCCTAAACTTTCTAACAACCTGATTCCTACTTTACTTGTATTGCTTAGTGTTAGCTGTGGCTCAGTGAGCAGCACTTGCACCCAAGTGCCACTCCAGGGACTTGAGCACACAAAAAAAAAAAATCTAGGCTGACACTCAGTGCTGAGGGAGTGCCGCACTGTCGGAGGGGCAGTACTGAGGGAGCGCCGCACTGTCGGAAGGGCAGTACTGAGGGAGTGCCGCACTGTCGGAGGGGCAGTACTGAGGGAGTGCCGCACTGTCGGAGGGGCAGTACTGAGGGAGTGCCGCACTGTCGGAGGGGCAGTACTGAGGGAGTGCCGCACTGTCGGAGGGGCAGTACTGAGGGAGCGCCGCACTGTCGGAAGGGCAGTACTGAGGGAGTGCCGCACTGTCGGAGGGGCAGTACTGAGGGAGTGCCGCACTGTCGGAGGGGCAGTACTGAGGGAGCGCCGCACTGTCGGAGGGGGGCAGTGCTGAGGGAGCGCCGCACTGTCGGGGGGAGGGGCAGTGCTGAGGGAGCGGCAGTGCTGAGGGAGCGCTGCACTGTCGGGGGGGCAGTGCTGAGGGAGCGCCGCACTGTTGGAGGGGCAGTGCTGAGGGAGCGCCGCACTGTTGGAGGGGCAGTGCTGAGGGAGCGCCGCACTGTCGGGGGGGCAGTGCTGAGGGAGCGCCGCACTGTCGGGGGGGCAGTGCTGAGGGAGCGCCGCACTGTCGGAGGGGCAGTGCTGAGGGAGCGCCGCACTGTCGGGGGGGCAGTGCTGAGGGAGCGCCGCACTGTCGGGGGGGCAGTGCTGAGGGAGCGCCGCACTGTCGGAGGGGCAGTGCTGAGGGAGCGCCGCACTGTCGGTGATGTCGTCTTTCAGATGAGATGTTAAACTGAGGTCCCGTCTGCTCTCTCAGGTGGACGTAAAAGATCCCACGGCCACTATTTCAAAGAAGAACAGGGGAATTATCCCCGGTGTCCGGGCCAATATTCATCCCTCAATCAACACAACATTACAACAGGGACTACACTTCAAAAAGTACTTCATTGGCTGTAAAGCGCTTCGAGACGTCCGGTGGTCGTGAAAGGCACTATATAAATCCAACTATTTCTTTTTTTTTTAAAAAAAAGACAAGACTACTTTGAGGGAAAATAAGGCACTTATTTATTATATGGCAAAAGATCTGTTGAGAGGCCTTAGAAGTACACGTGAAGCCTGTAAATACGATGAAAGCATTGAAACCACAAGAGCAGCAGGCACTCCACGGTGATACTGGGAGACCAGCAGCTGCTGCCACTGCATCTCAATGTTCTGGACCAGTCCACAAGGCCCGCAGAGACCGTCCGAAGGGAGTGCTGCCGATTTACGGAATGCTCTCCCAGATTAGTGTCACCTGGAGCTGTGAGCAGTTTAACCGCGACTTGCTCAGCCAGGATTGCGAAGGCAGGGGTTTCCAAACGGCCTCCCTTGGCCCACCGATCCCTGGCAATCTAGCCTTCAAAGCCCCCAGGGCAACTCCGTCTCATCTGTACTTCTTTACTCGCTGGCTTGTCCTATTTGAACTTCCGGGGCCTGGAAAGGGCTGTTCTTAGAGCACCAATCAGAACACCAATATCTATCGGCATCAGCAACTTGAGGTAACTGCTGACTGAAACTTGAGATACTGCCCTGAGGCTCTGTGCTATGCACCAAGGCAGCCACAAGGACATCCTGTGCTGGAGGATGAATAGGATTACAGGAATTCTGCTGCCAGCACCCAGTCCAATTTCACCAACCCCTTTCATTCTCCCAGCAGCCACTTTCACGTTATTTCAGCTATCAGCAGCTTTTGTGTCATTTTATACAAAAAAGAACAGCATGACAACTGAGAATCATTCTAAACATAAAAAACAGTAATGCAACGGCAGAATGGAATCAACGACTGAAGTTCAGTCCCTTAGAAAGAAAAGACACAGGTACAGCTGGAATGTGAATGCATTACCTGAATCTCCGGATTAACATTCTGGTCCTTGGTCTGGATGTGCTGATCCTCTGTCATCTTCTCCATCTCCTGGAAACAGGAACATATTGGTCAGAGAATCATAGAATGGTTACAGCACAGGAGGCGGCCATTCGGCCCATTGAGCCCGTGCTGGCTCTCTGCAAAAGCACTAGTCCCACTCCCCCGCCCTTTCCTCGGAGCCCTGCAAAAACACATATTTCAGGCACTTATCCAACTCCCTTTTAAAAGCCACGATTGAGTCTGCCTCCACCACCCTTTCAGGCCGTGCATTCCAGATCCTAACCACTCGCTGCGTAAAATCGTTTGTCGCCTTTGGTTCTTTTGCCAATCGCCTTAAATCTGTGTCCTCTGATTCTCGACCCTTCCACCAATGGGAACAGTTTCTCTCGATCTACTCTGTCCAGACTGCTCATGATTTTGAACACCTCGATCAAATCTCCTCTCAACCTTCTTTGCACTGAGAACAACCCCAGCTTCTCCAGTCTATCCATATAACTGAAGAACCTCATCCCTGGAATTGTTCTTATAAATCTTTTCTGCACCCTCTCTTAAGGCCTTCACATCCTTCCTAAAGTGGGGTGCCCAGAATTGGACACAATACTCCAGTTGAGGCCGAACCAGTGTTTTAAAAAAGTTAATCATAATTTCCACGCTTTTGTACTCTATGCCTCTATTTATGAAACCCAGGATCCCGTAAATCTTTTGAACTGCTTTCTCAGCCTGCCCTGCCACCTTCAGCGATTTGTGCACATGTACATCTAGGTCTCTCTTTAGATGCACTCCCTTTAGGATTGTACCCTCTCATTTATATTTCCTCTCCTCATTCTTTCTACCAAAATGTATCACTTCACACTTTTCTGCGTTAAATTTCATCTGCTCCGTGTCCGCCCATTCCCCCAGCCTGTCTACGTCATTCCAAAGATTGTTCACAAACCAAAGTAAAGGGCCAGGGTCCATGGATTAGAACAGCACATGGTGGAAAAGTCAAAGACAAGATGGGGTAAGTCAGGTAAGCTATCATAAAACTGATTACAGGAAGGGATGAGGGGGAGGCGCCAACGGGAGAGGGGGGATGCCACAACGGGAGAGGGGGGGGCCACAACGGGAGAGGGGGGGGGCCACAACGGGAGAGGGGGGGGGCCACAACGGGAGAAGGGGGGGGCCACAACGGGAGAGGGGGGGGCCACAACGGGAGAGGGGGGGGCCACAACGGGAGAGGGGGGGGCCACAACGGGAGAGGGGGGGGCCACAACGGGAGAGGGGGGGGCCACAACGGGAGAGGGGGGGGCCACAACGGGAGAGGGGGGGGCCACAACGGGAGAGGGGGGGGCCACAACGGGAGAGGGGGGGGCCACAACGGGAGAGGGGGGGGCCACAACGGGAGAGGGGGGGGCCACAACGGGAGAGGGGGGGGCCACAACGGGAGAGGGGGGGGCCACAACGGGAGAGGGGGGGGCCACAACGGGAGAGGGGGGGGCCACAACGGGAGAGGGGGGGCCCACAACGGGAGAGGGGGGGGCCACAACGGGAGAGGGGGGGGCCACAACGGGAGAGGGGGGGGCCACAACGGGAGAGGGGGGGGCCACAACGGGAGAGGGGGGGGCCACAACGGGAGAGGGGGGGGCCACAACGGGAGAGGGGGGGGCCACAACGGGAGAGGGGGGGGCCACAACGGGAGAGGGGGGGGCCACAACGGGAGAGGGGGGGGCCACAACGGGAGAGGGGGGGGCCACAACGGGAGAGGGGGGGGCCACAACGGGAGAGGGGGGGGCCACAACGGGAGAGGGGGGGGCCACAACGGGAGAGGGGGGGGCCACAACGGGAGAGGGGGGGGCCACAACGGGAGAGGGGGGGCCACAACGCACAAGAAAGGAAAAAATGAATAAAAATGAAGCGAAGAGAGCACACACCTGAAGACTGAGCACTCTAGACCAGTAGGTGCCCAGTATTCCAGCAAGAGTCAACACCTTCAGGAAAGGAGGGAGAAAATTGGAGGCAAAAAGGAAATGCATGCAGAACATGGGGGGATATGGGGAGGGGAATGCAGAAGAGTGTCAGTAAGTGCAGCAGTACTGATGAGCAAAATGCTACCAGTTCAAATCAGTGCGTGGGAGGGAGAGAAGTTGCTATGGAGGGTTATCACCAGCAGAGTTTTGGTCAAGCAGTCCATTTTTGAATTGGGCTGTCTGCAAATTTCTCAGAGTAAACAAAGGTCTTGATTTGAAGAAGCCACTTGTTTCTGTGTCTCATATTGTGGATCCAATTGTTGTTAATTCATCACACCCAGTCTAGTTTTGGACTTGGTATAAAGTGAGAAGCATATTGTTAGTGGGCAGCTGAGGAGCTACTAGATCATTTAGATGATACCAGAAATGCAAGGGTATACAAATCAGGAAAGGATGAACAGGCTGGCTCTATTTTCTCTTCAAAAAAGGCTGAGGGGTGATGTAATAGGGGTCTTTAAAATGATGAAAGGTTTTGATAGAGCGGATACAGAGTGCTTCCACTTGCGGGGAAGAGCAGAACTCGAGGCCATCAATATAAGATAGTCACCAATACATCCAAGAGGGAATTCAGAAGAAACCTCTTTATCCAGAGTGTGGTTTGAACATAAGAAATAGGAGCAGGAGTCGGCCATTTGGCCCCTCGAGCCTGCTCCGCCATTCAATAAAATCATGGTTGATCTGATCATGGGCTCAGCTCCACTTCCCTGCCCGCTCCCCATAACCCTTCACCCACTTATCGCTCAAAAATCTGTCTATAAGAACATAATAGGCAAACAATATAGATGCATTTAAGGGGAGTCTAGACAAGCATATGGGGGAGAAGGGAATAGAGGGTTATGTTGGTAGAGTTAGATGAGTAAAGACGGGAGGAGGCTCGAGTGGAGCATAAACGCCGACATGGACTAGTTGGGCCGAATGGCCTGTTTCTGTACCGTATATCCGATGTAATCTATTGGTATTATTTTTTCTTCCTCCCTCCCCACATCCCTTCACCTCCTCCCCAGATCAGGAACACATGGTCAAACTTACTGCTACAACTATCTATATCGGTTTCCTTTTCTCACTGCCAAAACCAATCGTGGCAAAAGCAGAGAATGAGATTCAGAATAAATACTGAACACACTGACTGAGTCATTGAGTGCCAATCTTCCCAGTTAAATGTGTGTGGAATGCAGAGCAGCAAGACAAAAACTGATCAGCAGTCTGACAGTTAGTTGCTGCAGAAATGAAGAATTGCCACCTACTTTAAAAAGGGTGGCATACATACATTCCCCCCTTAGGGAAAGTAGAACGACAGTGATTATCTTTTAACACCTTTTCCCCAAATTGCTTTTTTTTCCCAAAAACAATGAATCTGCACGTTCCTCTTCGTATTTTTCCCGCTCCTTTTCTCAATCTGCTGCCTCGTGATCAGGTACAGTTCCACAGGCATCAGCTGTCCTACATTAAATGGCCCACGTGTAGGCAGGCTACTGAATCATGGAGAGGATAAGAGCAGTGTTCAACACTGTCCTAGTCATGTTTGTAACCTTCACATAACTGTAACCTTTATGTAACAACACTGTACACTGTATACACCTGAGTAATGCACACCTTGACCACAGGAGGTGAACTTGTGGGAGACACTCCTCACCTGGTCATCCAGGTATATAAAGGGAGGTCCCACGCAGGGTCAGCACTTCTTGGTCCTGGTTCAGGTCACGTAGTGACTTTGTCTGCAGTACATGCCTCGTGTGATCCTATAGTAAGGTGTAAGGACACCACATTTGGCGACGAGAAACGGGAATCAACGATCCACGAGGATGGCCACCGGTAGCACAGAGGAACGGTACTGTGTTGGTGAGGACTGGAACGATTTTGTTGAGAGGCTCCAGCAGAGCTTTGTCACGAAGGACTGGCTGGGAGAGGAAGCGGCTGGCAAGTGGAGGGCGCATCTACTGACCAGCTGTGGATCCAAGACGTATGCGCTGATGAAAGACCTGCTTGCACCCGAGAAGCTGGCGCACAAGTCTTTTGAAGAGCTCAGCACTCCTGATACACGGTAAGCACCTCAAACCGGCAAGCATTATACACATGGCACTGGTTCTACACACACCGGCGTCGGGAGGGACAAAGTATATCGGACTTTGTTGCGGACCTTCGCCGTTTGGCCAACCTCTAAGTTCACAGATGCCTGCAGGGGGGAGATGTTAAGGGATTTCTTCATTGAGGGCATTGGTCATGCTGGGATTTTCAGGAAGCTTATTGAGACCAAGGACTTGACTTTGGAAAGGGCAACGTTGATAGCTCAGACCTTCATGGCAGGGGAAGAGGAGACCAAGATAATTTACGCGCGCAGCCCTGGTTCCAACGTGGCGATGGAGCAGGGAGTTAACATTGTAAACGAGATTCAGAACCCCGCAGGCAAGCAAGGGCAATTCGACACCGCCCAGGCAGTAACAGGCTCTAGGGGGGGCCAGCAACAGAGACAACGGCAGGGGAATCGGCAATTCACACCATCACAAGGGACAATACGTCCCGGGATAGGACCATTGACACTCAGCAACAGAGTGCTCAGGAGTAATCAAAGAGACAATCAGGGAGGAATGCCTGTTAACAGTTCCTTTGTTCACAACAATCTCAGCTTATGCTGGAGGTGCGATGGCAGACATGCTGCGAGAACCTGTAGGTTTCAGCAATTTATCTGCAGAAACTGTAACTTCAGTGGACATCTGGCCAGAATGTGCAGAAAGCCCGTAGTGAGGCTAGTTTATGAGGCAGAGGAACCAGACGAGGGGTCTGCAAGGCAGGGTGATGCTTGGGGCAAAGCTATGGACGCTGAAGTCCAGCGGGTTCATGTGGCAAACGTCCACAGCTCGTATACCAAAACGCCACCTATGAAGATGAAAGTTCTATTAAATGGCATCCCGGTACGCATGGAGCTGGACACAGGAGCCAGCCAGTCACTTATGAGTGGCCAACAATTTGAAAAACTATCAGGCCCAAACTGGAACGCATTGACACGCAGTTACGGACGTACACCAAAGAGATCAGCCCAGTACTAGGCAGTGCAAACTTGGTGGTCACACACAATGGATCGGAGAAGCGGCTGCCACTCTGGATTGTCCCGGGGAATGGTCCCGCGCTCCTGGGGAGAAGCTGGTTAACCGAGATGAACTGGAAATGGGGGGGGGGGGGGGGGGATGTGCACGCCATTTCATCTGTGGAGCAAAGTTCATGCTCACAGGTCCTACAGAAATTAGAGCCACTTTTTCAACCAGGTGTCAGGACTTTTAAGGGCACCAAAGTAGTGATACGCATCACCCCGGACGCCAGACCAGTGCCGTATGTGATGCGTGAGAGAATTGAGTGTGAGTTGGACAGGCTGCTGAGAGAGGGCATAATTTCGCCTGTTGAATTCAGTGACTGGGCAAGCCCCATCGTTCCTGTCCTTAAAGCGGATGGCTCGGTCAGGATTTGTGGCCACTACAAGGTCACCATAGGACCAATACCCGTTTCTGAGAACGGAGGATTTTTTGCCACGCTGGCAGGTGGCAAGCTGTTCAAATTGGACCTCACTTCAGCCTACATGACTCAGGAACTGGCTGAAGAATCCAAGCTTCTGACCACCATCACCACGCACAAGGGGCTATTCGTTTACAACAGGTGTCAGTTTGGCATTCGTTCAGCGACCGCTATCTTCCAGAGGAAGATGGAAAGCTTGCTTAAATCCATCCCTGGAACAATCGTATCCCAAGATGACATCCTAATTACGGGTCGAGACACCGAGGAACACCTCCAAAACCTGGAGGAGGTGCTACGCCGACTGGACCGGGCAGGCTTGGGGCTAAAGAAGTCCAAGTGTGTGTTTTTGGCCCCAGAGGTCGAGTTTTTGGGCAGGAGAGTTGCCGCAGACGGGATCCGGCCTACCGAATCCAAAACGGAGGCGATCCGTCGTGCGCCCAGGCCCGGCAACACATCAGAGTTGTGGTCATTTCTGGGATTATTGAACTACTTCGGGAACTTTCTGCCAAACTTAAGTACATTATTGGAGCCATTGCATGTGCTCCTGCGTAAGGGTTGTGAATGGTTTTGGGGGGGACTGTCAAGAACGGGCTTTCAATCGGGCGCGGAAACTGCTTTGTTCTAACAAGCTGTTGACCTTGTACAACCCCTGTAAGAAACTGGTTTTAACATGTGATGCATCATCCTATGGGGTTGGGTGCGTGTTGCAGCAGAGTAAAGATGATGGCCAACTCCAATCTGTGGCTTATACCTCCAGGTCGCTCTCCCAGGCAGAACGGGGATATGGGATTGTTGAAAAGGAAACACTCGCATGTGTCTATGGGGTGAAAAAGATGCACCAGTACCTTTTCGGCAGAAGGTTCGAGTTAGAAACGGACCACAAACCGTTAACATCCCTGTTGTCCGACAGCAAGGCTGTCAATGCCAATGCGTCAGCTCGCATACAGCGGTGGGCCCTCACGCTCGCTGCGTATGACTACACCATACGGCACCGGCCAGGCACTGAAAATTGCGCTGACGCGCTCAGCAGGCTCCCACTGGCGACCACCGAGTGGGTGTCGGAGCAAAGCGCGGACGTGGCCGTTGAGGCTTTCGACACCGCAGGCTCCCCCATTACAGCCTGCCAGATCAAAATCTGGACCAACAGAAATCCCCTCCTATCCCTGATAAAGAAATGTGTCCTGACCGGGGATTGGGCGCCCGCACACGGAGCGTGCCCCGAGGAGGTCAGGCCGTTTCACAGATGGATGGATCACAGACGGATGGATGAGCTCTCCATCCAAGCCGACTGCCTGCTATGGGGCAGCCGGGTAGTCATGCCCCAGAAAGGGAAGCATTCATTAGGGAACTCCACAGCGAACACCCAGACATCGTGCTAATGAAGGCCATTGCCCGGTCACATAAATGGTGGCCGGGAATTGACTCAGACCTGGAACACTGGGTTTGCAGGTGTATGACGTGTGCTCAGCTGGGAAATGCCCCCAGGGAGGCCCCACTCAGCCCGTGGCCCTGGCCCACCAGGCCATGGTCACGTATTCACGTAGACTACGCGGGCCCGTTCATGGGAAAAATGTTCCCGATTGTTGTCGATGCATACTCAAAATGGAACGAGTGCATCATATTGAATTTGTGCACGACATCCACCACCGTGGAGAGTCTGCGTACGGTCTTCGCGACCCAGGGCTTGCCGGACATCCTGGTTAGCGACAACGGCCAGTGTTTCACTAGCTATGAATTCCAGGAATTTATGTCGGGTAATGACATCAAACACATCAGGACAGCACTATTCAAGCCGGCATCCAATGGCCAGGTGGAACGTGCGGTTCAAATCATAAAACAGGACATGCCCCGGATTCAAGGACCCTCCCTTCAGTACCGCCTATCGCGCTGCTGACTATAGGTCCCGGCCGCATTCGCTCATGGGAGTCCCGCCCGCAGAACTACTCATGAAACGCACACTTAAAACACGGCTGTCCCTCATTCATCCAGCCCTGTCAAACATTGTTGAGGGCAAGCGCCAGTCCCAAATCGAGTGCCATGATCGCAACTCATTGGGGAGATGCATAGAAATTGATGACCCTGTATTTGTTCTCAATCATGCTTTGGCTTGAGGGTACTGTAATTGGCAAAGAGGGGAATATGGTCATGGTGGTCAGACTTATCAATGGGCAGATATGCCGCAAACATCTGGACCAAGTAAAGAAAAGGTTCAGCAAGGACACTGAGGAACCTGAGGAAGATCATGAGATGTCACCCACACCACCGCCAGTGAACGAGCAACAAGGACATTCACCAGCATGCACAGTCCCTGCGGCCAGCCCGGACGAGCCGGAATCACCTCAGGCGACAGACGCATACCAAGGCCCAACCACCAGAGCCCCAACTGCGGCGCTCCACGAGAGCTTGTCGACCGCCTGAAAGACTCAATCTTTGACCCAAAGACGTTAGGGGGCAGGTGATGTCATGTTTGTAACCTTCACATAACTGTAACTCTTATGTAACAACACTGTATACACCTGAGTAATGCACACCTTGACCACAGGGGGTGAACTTGTGGGAGACACTCCTCACCTGGTCATCCAGGTATATAAAGGGAGGTCCCACGCAGGGTCAGCACTTCTTGGTCCTGGAACTAAAGGTTCAGGTCACGTAGTGACTTTGTCTGCAGTATATGCCTTGTGTGATTCTATAGTAAGGTGTAAGGACACCATATTTTTCACTAGACATCTACACACGTTCCAGTGGGGAGGAACCAACGGGCGGTTTTCCTTCTCGCTGTGCAAAGCCCAGGTCTAATATCCCAACTGCTGACTCAGCCACAATCAGCTAATGCAGCACACACTGGTTGGCAAAATTAATAAAGAAAATACACTAGACTTTGCACTGTGTTAGCGCTTCATGGCAACCATTTTGATGCAGAAATCTTTCCAGAAATGAGAAGAAAAAGCAAGGAGAAAAGTCCCAGCTAAGTTGTCACTCAGGAGGCTACAAAATCACCTTCATCCCTGGACTAGTGGGGAAAAGAAATGGCAAGGGTTCCAATTCCTGGTCAGTGATCCATGCTTTAGAGTGAGGATTGCATCAGGACAGGACCCAACTCGGTTGTGATGTCTCACGAGGTGGAATAGAAAGGAACTTGTATTTCTAAAGCGACTTTCACAACCTCAGGACGTCCAAAAGTGCTTCACAGCCAATGAAGTACATTTGAAGTGTAGTCATTGTTGTGTTCAAGTCATCTTCAACTCCAAGGGACTGCCTATGATGAGCCACTGTTGTAATGTAGGAAACACAGTAGCCAATTTGCACACAGCCATCTCCCATAAACAACAATGAGATAAATGACTAATCTGTTTTAGGTGTTGTTTAACGGATGAATATTGGCCAGGTCACCCGAGGAGAACTCTCCTGCTCTTCTTTGAATAGCACCGTGGGATCTTTCACTTCCACCTGAGAGGGTAGTCGGGACCTCGGTTTAACGTCTTATCTAAAAGACGACACCTCCGACAGTGCAGCACTCCCTCAGAACTTAATTGTTGTGTCCGTCTGGATTATGTGCTCAAGTCTCCGGAATGGGTCTTGAACCTACGAGAGTGCTACCACTGAGCCAAGGCAGACACCCTGGCAATAGTCATTGCCCAGGCTCACCCATAAACAAGGGCCACTTGACCAAAATACAGGTCAGCTGGTAATTCCTGCAAAAGTCTTAGATAAACAAAATTGCAGTATTTACTAAGAATACACACAGGCTCCTCACTTCTAAATTTGGTTCCTGGTGTATATTCACAGGGAAAGTCAGATCATGACACGGGAGCAGGGAATTAACAGACAGCTGGAGCGACAGGATCACTGAAGCATGCTTCACATCGATAATTCATTTCCACTGGTATTAATTCAACGCAGGCTCAGTAACTCCTTCCAGCCAGCTGCCTCCAGTTCAGGCTCTGTACACTGGTGTCACAGTCTCATATTTCCTTACAGTTAGAACAGGAAGCTATTAGACAGCCTCACAATGTATATGCTGCTCTGATTAATTTTAAGCAGTTGCTGGAAGGCATAGTCCAACAATTCATGTTCAGGCCGAAGATAGTAAACTTTGCTTTGCATGAAGAAAATAAACGTCACAATTCCAAGCTAATTTACTTCAACATTGAAATGGTTATTTTGAGAGTTTCCCCAGTGAGTTTATCCAGAAACTAGCTGAGCCATTCAGGCACGGAGGATTCCAGAGTCAATTCTTGGCCTGCGCTAAGGCAGCAGGGTCCAAATGACACAGTTCCCTGGATTAGGGATAGCAAATCAGTCCAAGGCTCTATTGCTGGAAGTGCATGTGTGGACATGGGGAGAGGTCAGAATTGGGATTGGCAGTGATGCTCCTTGTAGTCAAATAGCTTGCTGACAGTCAACATCAAGGTTCACGCATGATAAATGGCCGCGGGAGAGCGTTGCCCTAATGGTCACTAAAGTTATTTGACCAAGTAGTTCAACACTTTCAGGAGAGGGGAAGATGGAACCGGAGAAAATTAGAACAAAAATATCTGCAGGTTGCCGCACAGGAAAACAATTTGGGGACATTGGTGGACAGGCCATTGTATCTGACCACACAGCGTAAATATCAAAATAGCACAAAATCAGAGAAAAACTACGACACAGGCCATTCGGCCCATCATGTCCGTGCCGGCTGAAAAAGAGCTACCCAGCCTAATCCCACTTTCCAGCTCTCGGTCCGTAGCCCTGTAGGTTATGGCACTTTGAGAGCACATCCAAGTACTTTTTAAATCTGCCTCTACCACTCTTTCAGCCAGTGAGTTCCAGACCCCCACCACCCTCTGGGTGAAAAGATTCTTCCTCATCTCTCCTCTAATCCTTCTACTACCTTAAATCTGTTCCCCCTGGTTATTGACCCCTCTGCTAAGGGAAATAGGTCCTTCCTATCCACTCTATCTAGGCCATTCATCATTTTATACACCTCAATTAAAATCTCCCCTCAGCCTCCTCTGTTCCAATGAAAACAACCCCAGCCTATCCAATCTTTCCTCATAGCTAAAATTCTCCAGTCCAGGCAACATCCTGGTTAATCTCCTCTGCACCCTCTCTAGTACAATCATATCTTTCCTGTAATGTGCTGACCAGAACTGCATGCAGTACTCTAGCTGTGGCCCAACTAGTGTTGTATACACCAGTTAAGGCTCACCACCACCTTCTCAAGGGGCAATTAGGGATGGGCAATAAATGTCGGCCTTGCCAGCGACGCCCACATTCCATGAACAAAAAACACAGTTCTGGCATAACTTCCCTGCTCTTATATTCTATGTCTCGGCTAATAAAGGAAAGCATTCCATATGCCTTTTAACTACCTCATGACCTGCCCTGCTACCTTTAAGGATCTGTGGACATACACTCCAAGGTTCCGCTGTTCCTCTACACCCTTCAGTATCCTCCCTTGCCTTGCTGCACCTCCACAAATACATTACCTCACACTTCTCCAGATTGAATTCCATTTTCCACCTTTCTGCCCACCTGACCAGTCCATCGATATCTTCCTGCAGTCTAAGCTTTCCTCCTCACTGTCAACCACACGGCCAATTTTTGTATCATCTGCAAATTTCTTTATCATGTCCCCTACATTTGTCTAAATCATTAATATATATTACAAAAAGCAAGCGACTGAGCCCCGAGTCCTGTAGAACCCCACCGGAAACAGCCTTCCAGTGGCAAAAACACCCTTTGCTTCCTGCCACTGAGCCAATTTGCCACTCTCCCTTGGATCCCATGGGCTTTTACTTTTTTGATCACCCGGTCATGTGGGATCTCGTCAAAAGCCTCACTAAAATCTGTAGTGCCTGGAATAGGATGCAAACCAGAAGGTGTGATACTGAGCCCATACAGTACTGTGTGTAATCCCACACCAATGGGATTGACTCTTAGCTGCTCCCTGAAATGGCCGAGCAAGACACTCAGTTGTATCGAACCCTGAAAATGAATAAAGAATAGTTCTGGTAATATTACAGGAAGGACATGATGCTATTGAAAAAAAGAGCAGTAAAGGACTACCTGTCTGATAGCTGGCATCAGGTATTTGAGCTTCAAGGAGAGACTACAAATTGAGTTTGTGTATAGTGGGCAAAAGGAGGCTCAGAGGACTCAAGATCCTTAAAGGTATCAAGTTGAACCTCGAGAACCTGTTTACTATGGGCCCAGGACACGTCACGAAACTCAGAAGAGGGACGGTGAGTGGGCAGATCAGACTGTATTATTTTACATAGCCAGTGCTGAATGTTTCAAGTGACTTCCTGGGGAGGTGATCAAGGCTGATAACAGTAATGCTGAGTAGCTGGGTAGGCATTTCGTGAGTAAAGTCAGTTGAGGGGTTATAGATACTGAACTATTTTGTCTTGAATTCTGGGGCCAGCCAGAAACGGTCTTTTGCGGTCCTGTACATTCCTATTTAAATTTGTACTTGGAGACAACTGTGACACATCGATTATCTTAAGATTTTTTTTTTGGATGAGATGCTAAACCAAGGCCCCGTCTGCTCTCTCAAGTGGATGTAAAAGATCCCATGGCACTATTTCGAAGAAGAGCAGGGGAGTTATCCTCTGTGTCCTGGCCAGTATTTATCCCTCAATCAACATAACAAAAACAGATTATCTGGTCATTATCACATTGCTGTGTGTGGGAGCTTACTGTGCGCAAGCTGGCTGCTGCGTTTCCCACATTACAGCAGTAACTATACTTCAAAAGTACTTCATTGGCTGCAAAGCGCTTTAAGACGTCCAGTGTCGTGTTGTGAACGTGAAATGGAAGTCTGTCTTTCTTTTACTGGGAGATTTTCATCCCATCAGTTCTGGGCTAGAGAGGTGGAAGGCTCATGTTTAAACACTGCTCACACCAGCCAGTGTTAAGCTCATGTAATTTGGTAGACTTTTCAAGTAACACAAGTCATGCAACCCTGCAGAGAGAGAAGACACAATTAAGTAATACAGAAACCATTCTATTGACAGATAAAGTGGAGTGCCGGCAGATTTTCAGTTATCAGCCATGATCATATTGAATGGTGGTGAAGGGCCGAAGGGCCTACTCCTGCACCTATTTTCTATGTTTCTATATTGGACCTTAGCATATCTCTCAGACACATCGCAAAGCTCTTCGCATACGGTGATTTACTTTGAAGTGCAGGATGGTCGTTATGTAGGCAAACATGTCCGGCGTTTTATGCATAGCAAGATTCCACAAACAGCAGTGAAACGAGTGCCAAGTTTCGCTTTGATTGTTGCTGGTTGAGGGAGGAATGTTGACTGGGGAACTCCCTGAATTTCTTTACATAGTGCAGTCAGATCTTGAATATCCATCTGGTCACTGGAACAGGCACAGTGGGCCTTGGTTCAACCTCCCAGCTAAATGGATATCGCACCGAATGTTGCACTGGCATGTTACACGCTTAAGTCCTGCAGTACCAGCCGTTTGACGCAGCAAGGGTGGTACAAATTGCAGGGCTGATTTACCGTGGATACAGATCACTTTCAATTTTCAGCTTCCTTTCAATTATTAGGTATTCAACCAAGTAGAACCAACTATACTAAAACAATTCAATATGTAAACCCAAACATAATCTTATCATCGGACTCTCCCCTACTGTGAGATTGTAACAGATAAAAGCCAAAGGATTTAAGAGAATTGCAATGAAGCTTTTAAATTGTCTAAAAGTTATACTGTGGAAAATTACTGCAATCATGAGTTTTTTATTAAAAACAATGGGTCTGTTATTTTCTTCCTCAGTGCTACACATCGCTTCCTGGACCATATAGGTGGTCAGCCAGTTCCCAGCTATCTACCAAGGCTATCTTCAACCAGCCACTGGGAGTGGACCCAATTGATTTGATCTCCGCGTTCCCCTCCTCCCTTTACAAGTGGCATCTATCCTTCACATACTTCCTCTCTTCCCAATGGCAGAGCGGAGAATAAAAACATAGCCCGGATAATCATAGAGGGACGGGAGTAAAATCATAGTTGTACCAATCTATGGCAGAGCATGCGGGTACACCGCCCGCCCGCATCCCCCAGCAGCTTTAGAGCGAGCCATATTCAAAAGCAACTGATTGGTAAGGTTTCCAGTTAGACACTTCACAAGGGATCCACACAACCAAAACTGGGACAATCTTTTGTTTTGTCCAGTTTCTCCAGCTCTTGTTGGGGGACAAGCCTAGACCCGAGTGTGGTGGCAGGCTGTCGAATTACTGATACATCGCAGCGAACTATGGTCCTACCCAATCTCCACAAACACAATACTTCCCATCAGGGGTCGAAGGGCAGGGACCAGTATTGGGGACTCTGGAAGATTTTCCCCCTTCTTAGCCCCAGAGTGCAGAGATCAATTGTAGAGTTTCTAAGTGTTGTCCCAACTGAAAGCATCGAAATCAACATAATCCTCGAATACAATAATTAAACCAACCACAAACATTGGACAGTCTAGAAACTCCGACGGGGACACCCTTACCGTGAAGGTCTTGAGACTCGCTTCCTGGCGCCTTGACCCGTCATTAACCTGCATGAGAAGGGTTTCTGTGCAAATATCCGCAAACACTTTTATACAAACACTGTTTGGAAAGAAAAACATTTCAACAGGTTAGAGACGAAAACTATCACAAAGGTACCTCAAATGAAAGGGTTATTTCAACCATTTATATTCTTAGCAGCCCCACGATTATGAACATTGAAGCCAAGAGCCCCCCCAAAGACCCTCCCCCATAGTATAACTCTATATTCTCAGACCAGGCATTAGTGTTGGGGAATGGAACATTTTCCCAGGATCCAGCCCTCCCAGGTCAGGTGCAACACAGCTAGATGCAGAGGGAAGCTCGTACTATTCTGCCACAACATTCCTCAATCCCAACCTGAGGGGCGTGCTGGCTTACTGCATTCTAGGTGTCATAATTGTTCCAACACCCGCCATCCTTACATTACCAATTAAGTGTCAAATTAGAAACAGTCCCGTCCTAAGGACCCATGCCAACTGGGAAATGGATTGAATCCCCATCTTCCCCCCCCCCCCCCCCCCACGTTTATTTCACACATGCAGTTTTTCAGTGGGTCAAATGTAATGTACAGGAACAAAATGTAAATGTTACCATCTGTATTTCTTTTCAAAGTTCACTTGGGAAGGATCTCATTAAATGAGCACTTTTGCAAAAGAAAACAAAATTCAAAGAGTTATTGATTGAGGGGATACTATTCCTGAAGCTCAGAGCGCTGGATCATTCTGGGCATCGAACCAGAGACTTTTGACTCTAAACCAGATGGTGCACAACACGGTTTTTAAATGGGGCTTTGGGGAAAGCAACTCTCACACCAAAAACGTTCTATAAGTTTTACCTGTGACAGTTTTCAAGGGCGTCTACAGCCCAATAGGTCTTCTCTTTTGACTACATATGGTGCAAAAATCCTGCAACATAATTAACACAAGATCATTAATAGAGGTTTTAGTTAGTTTACATTTCCACCTGTGCACAGCGTAAGATTTCTCACCCAAAACCCATTTTGATGGAAAGTCCAACAAATTAAATCCCAACTCTTCGTTATTAACAGCGGACTCCCTCATTGCTGTTGCAGTGCTCGCTCCTCACCCCTCCCCTACTGAAGGCACTCTTGGTGGGTACCCTTCCACAGGCAGGCGCAGCCCTAAAGTACCCAAGAACCTTGAACAGACAAAATCCTTCAGCTCCCATAAGCACCTTGCCCAAGTGGACATTCTTCACGTGCAAGCCTGGATAACAGACGAAGACAAGAGACTCGAGGTGATTGGGGAGGGGCGGGAAGAGCTGGAAATCAGAGCAGAGCCTGATCCTATGCTCAACCTTGGTTGCTATTTTCCATCCCCAGCATGCTGGAGGGCCAATTCCCCCGCAAGTGGTGCACAAGCCGAAATCAGCTAACTCACAATCAGCCAGGAATTGAATTCGTAACTTTGAGGTTTCCATGACTCAATACTATACCCTTCATTAACCGGGAGAGTTTCATGATCCGGATCATGGATATTTCCACAAGCACTAGACAGGTGGTGGTCTTTTTCATGGCAGGATTGGTTAGGCAGATTTTCTTCCACACACATTCCCCGCCCCGCCCGCTGCCCTTTAGTGCTTTAGCAAGCCACTAATGGAAACCTGCATCCTTTGAGGAATGTTCAAATGCCAGCGGAGGCTGGGATTTCAATGTACAAACTTCTGATCCAAAGCACAGCCCTTCATCACTACAGGTAAGAATGGTCATAATCCTTGAACTATTTCCCAGATCTCTTTGTTTACAATGCATTCTATCGACGGGTTTCTGCTACCACAAACAACCAGAGTAATGCTGACGTGTTGCTGTGCACATTTAGGTAGAATGACAGACTTACAATAGCATTTCCCTATAAAATGACAGTGACTACACTTCAAAAGGAATTTGTCGGCTGGAAAGTGTTTTGAGATGCCCCAAGAATGTGAATGGTAAGATAAGTGCAAGCTATTTTTTCTATCCTCAAAGACACAAATTAAATCTTCAATAATATAACCGCTAACTGGATCAGTGTCACCGAGCATATGCTGCATGTTGATACTAATATGCTCTAGAAAAGACTGTGTGCAAGCCAATATGTTTTAAATTTGTGCCATGTGCTTTATGCATGAAACTCTTAATTCACCGTCTCAAATTGCTCCCACCAGTGACAGCCCTTTACCACATGTACCTCACAGTGGTGCTGCAAGGCTCAAAATACTCTTCAAATTTTGGAATGACAAAATCTGTTTTTGTACCGAGTGTTTTTCCGCAGCTGAAGTGGGCATAGTATGCAAATTTCCCACCCCCACGATTACACATTGCTGAAATCCCAGTGACAACACTGCATATATTAAAAGCAACTGGCAGAGATTAAAAAGCAATGAGTGAAGGTTTAAAACCATGCCTCTATAGTGCTCCCCGTAAACAAAAAATCAAAACGCGACCACTCAGTGCTGGCTGTCTCCTGTCCAGCACACAAATTACAGTAAACAAGAGTGGTACAGGGAGCACATGTTCCCGCATTCACTGGCCAAATTATTCGAAATGTCAGAATCAAGTCGAAACATTCGCTCCCTCCACCGTGGCTGCAGTGTGCACCATCTACAAGATGCACTGCAGCAACTCACCAAGGCTTCTTCGGCAGCACCTCCCAAACCCGCGACCTCTACCGCCTAGAAGGACAAGGGCAGCAGGCGCATGGGAACACCATCACCTCCAAATTCCCTTCCATCTTGACAAGGACAAATATCGGCTATTCTTCATCGTCGCTGGGTCACAATCCTGGAACTCCCTCCCTTACAGCACTGTGGGAGCACCTTCATCACACGGACTGCAGCAGTTCAAGGCAGCTCACCACCACCTTCTCAAGGGGCAATTAGGGATGGACAATAAATGCTGACCTTGCCAGCGACGCCCACATCCCAAGAAACAATTAAAAAAATATTCTATACAACGTTAAACTGAAGATATTACATAATACACGAGGAAGAGTGAAAAAATATTTCCCTCAAGAAATACTGATGGTAAGTTTCAAGTCAGAGGTTTAAAGTATTTTAAGAAAAGTGGTTACTTTACATACTTGTATTTTGCTATGACTTTACACCAATTCTTTCATTTGTGTATCTTGACCCCCATCACCTCTGAATATCAGTTCATACATGTCCCACTAGTCCAGAGACTGAGAAAGTAAAAAGCAGTATGCAACAAGGGTCATCTGATCAGTTTGGACGAAAAAGGTCCTTCATCGCATTTTATTTACTCTCCCAAAATGCCAATCCTACCCACTTCCCATTATAGCATCCAGCTGTTTGTGTCCTGACCCTGACCACATTCCTTGGCAACCTGCTCCAACTGTTGCTCACCCTGTGTAGATAAAAACATACTTCTCACATCTGTCCTCAATTTGCCTCCACAGCACTACCCCTGTTGCTCGGGCACATCTGAATGCAATGTTTTAAGCTTACTCTCTCTATCTCGTTAAGTATTGGTTATACTTTCTCTATAAGGACACCTCAGACATTTATTTTTGAAGCTGAAGGGGCTTAGGTTTTCAAGATGGAGCGCACAGCTCTTCCCTGTCGACATCGGGCATCAGCCTTCACTCCACAGACCACGTATTTTAGCCCATCATGGAGCCAAGCCAATCCACTCAATCACCCAAAGGAGGCAACCAACCAGACGGAAACCTCCCAAGAAGATGATGTTCTGTGAATACTCGCCTTGATCCCAAAATAATCCCCTGCTTGCACAGAAGAATATTTTCTGCTGACTGACGTAAATATTGCACATTTTGGTCTGGAAACCTCAACATAAACACCATTTTATTCACATATTTTACCACTGGCTCGGAAGCTGGACCTCGGCTCCCCTGAAGGCTTGTTTAGCGCAGGTAGCATGTAACTGGGCCACTCAGACCACTACATTCCAGGTTTATTCCCGCTAAGTTATGATCTCAGCCAGGCGGTGTTACAACTGGCCTCTGCGCTCCTGGGAGAGGGAGAAGACACATCAGCCCTGGCTCCCGATTGCTGTCCACTGACTGCTGCCGGAAGGTGTGTATGCGTGGTTGCTGGGCGAGGACAGCGGCAACCGCCTGTGACGTCTCCCACGGTCAAATAGTCTGAGCCTGCTCACGGGCAGGATTCACACGCCATGTGGTTAAAGTACTGGGGGTCACCTGGGGAACTATACCCCAGCAGGAGAGGAGAGGAGAGGAGAGGAAAGGGGTGGGAGTGAAAAGAGATAAAATCCACATTTTAAAAAAAAAAGTATGGCATGGTATAACATGGGGAAAGGAGAGGTGTGCAAAAGACCCTAACAAAGAGAAAAAGGGACAATATAAAGTATGGAATCAGTGGTAAACAGAGATTGGTTTACTTATTACTTCCAAAATGAGCGACATTTTGGAAAGAACTTGTGCACTTAAAGTAACCAGTAAAGTATGATAATTAATCACGAAAGTACTGTATTGTTTAAAAATACACAAAACTACAAATAGCAGCAAAACACAGTAAAATAAAGCCACATTTAAAAAGAAAAAAAATTGCACCCAATTATCGATGCGGACCACGTCTCGACTAGGTCGTTATTCTCTTTAGGAATAAAAAGCGAAAATTATTTTTTTTTGAGAAATTTGTATAGGTAAGGATCTATTTATTGACTGAAATTCTTCCTAAATATGGCTTATATTCCCCCCCTCCCGAGGAAGGGTACATTTTGTTTTTTTTGGAAAACAAAACATGACATTTTTTCATTGCCATTTTAACGCTCACCCATCTCGAGCGCGCGTCTCAACCGACAAGACAACGGTAATATTAGACAAAAGAGCTCTGACGGTTGAAAGCCAGCCAAATACTTGGAGAAGAAAACAAAAACAAAACAAAAAACGCACACGGACACGCACACACAGCGGCAACTTGAAAAATGGCAACAAAAATTCAGTCTATTTCTCCCCCCCCCCCCTCTCCCCTCCGTGTAGTAAAGCAGTTTTCGCTGGGTGCTGGGGTCCTGATGAATGGTCGCTCGCTCGCAGACACCGCCTCCCCAAAACACAACACTGCTTTGCATACGCTTAATTGCTGTCACACATATTTGGCAGTTTGCCCACCTCATAAGCCAACGGACGGCAGTCATTGGAAGGTGGGAGGAGGCGGGGAAGGAAAGGAAGCAGCAACCTGTGCAGTTTTCACAACACTGTACTGAAAGAATGATGCCGAGGGAACTGTTCGGGAGAAAATGGAGGCTGGAATTTCGAGAGTGTTGCAGTGCAGGCAGAACTTTATTAACCCCTCGGCTGCCACAGGCACAGTCATCGGTTTGAAATAAAATACACCGGCGGAAAGATATTGCGTACAAAGCACAGGCTTCCTTTGTGAGATCAAAGATTTCTTTCTGGAAATAAAAAATCTCAGCCAAAAAATCAGTTTGGGTGCTGCACTTGGCTTTAGTTTCCCCTGAGCTAGAGAGGGAAAATATCAATTGATTCTTATTCAATGACTCCTGCTGGAAGGGCATTTGTGGGCACAGGGTGGGAACAAGATCAGGCAGAGTTGTGAAGCCCCGCACATACCCTCCTACAGCTGAATATCCAGAGAACGCCAAGAGAACTGCCAATCTTCTAACGAACAGAATCCAGCAAAAACTGACAAGTGATCATGATCAGCCAGACTGGACGAGTGGATATACTCCGACCACGACTCGTGTGCTTCAGTCATTCATGCCCCCCCCCCAAAAATGTGCAACGTGGCAAGTAACTTTCCCCAACGACAACAGTACTTCACATGCAAGCAGGAATTTCAGTTGTGGATTGGTGGGTTCTAGCAAGACTCAGGCAATGGTCTGGCACATTCACTATGAGCCCCGCAAGTAGTATTTTTAAGTTTGCTTTTTTTTTGTATATGGGTTTTATTCAACTGTGTGCGCGTCACCATCAACATCAACCTGCTCTCAGGCTGTCACCAATGCCACTTGTAACCTACTTTTCAAAATGTGAAGAGCGACTTTCTCCTCCAATGGCAGACACTGCAGCTATAGCCTCCCTCCTCCCCACTCACAGTGGTGCAAGTCAGGAGTGCTGTCAAACTTGATCTCGTGTCTATTCTGTTGACTTCCAAAGATTATTGTAAAGAAGAAATATCAATAGTTGTGTAATTTTCAATCACGCATATTTTCTCTTTTTTTTCTCGTCCCTTAAAAACACAACAGGGGCACAGTTCCATAAGTGTCAGCTGATTTATCTGGTCGAAGTAGCCATTGTAACACACGAAAACGGTAGGTGTCAGGAGATATTCAAGCAGAGGGCATCACAGCAATGCCTGACCCTATCTTCGCCCAACATCCACACGTGTACTTTTCCATCAGTCGCTCCTGCACAGATTTCAGGACCAGGAACCCAAGGTGCTGTATGGACTGGAGTCCACAAAGTGATGTCACAGCTAAGATCAGCTAACAGAATGGAGCTTGAACCTGGGACCTCGTCAGTACAGCTTAGTGATACATCAGATAGCATCTTTACCCAGGGGAGCTGCTATGTATTCCTCTAAATTCTGCATAAGAGCAGGAGTATGCCATTCAGCCCCTCGAGTCTGTAACTCTGTTCAATTAGATCATGACTGATTTCCAATTCAACACTATTTACTCATCTTTGTTTTATATCGCTTGATACCCTGACCTAATGAAAATCTATCAATCTCATTCTTGCAAATTTCAATTGATCCAACACACATGCTGTTTGAGGGGAGCATGTTCCAGCATTCCACTTGCTGATTTTATTCGTGAATGGTCTGAGTTCATCTTCCAAATGGACATAGAAACATAGAAAATAGGTGCAGGAGCAGGCCATTTGGCCCTTCGAGCCTGCACCACCATTCAATACGATCATGGCTGATCATTCACCTCAGTAGCCCTTTCCTGCTTTCTCTCCATACCCCTTGATCCCTTTAGCTGTAAGGGCCACATCTAACTCCCTCTTGAATATATCGAATGAACTGGCATCAACAACTCTCTGCGGCAGGGAATTCCACAGGTTAACAACTCTGAGTGAAGAAGTTTCTCCTCATCTTAGTCCTAAATGGCTTACCCCTTATCCTTAGACTATGTCCCCTGGTTCTGGACTTCCCCAACATCGGGAACATTCTTCCTGCATCTAACCTGTCCAGTCCCGTCAGAATTTTATATGTTTCTATGAGATCCCCTCTCATCCTTCTAAACTCCAGTGAATACAGGCCCAGTCGATCCAGTCTTTCTTCATATGTCAAACCTGCCATCCCAGAAATCAGTCTGGTGAACCTTCGCTGCACTCTCTCAATAGCAAGAATGTCCTTCCTCAGATTAGGAGACCAAAACTGAACACAATATTCCAGATGAGGTCTCACTAAGGCCCTGTACAACTGCAGTAAAGAGTGCAGGTGAATTCTTCAGATAAAATTCAATACAACTCAATTCGCATCAGTGGATAGTCTGCTGGTCATCACATATCACAACCAGAGTTTGCACGGACAGCATGTGTATTTGCCCTGCCGGGTGTTTGTCACAGTTTAATGGACATGGTATGAAAGTTTGACAGCTGTTGCACTGTTGTGAAAATGTGGCGGCAGCACTGCACATAGCTGCTTTATAATGCGCTTTAGCCCTACAGAATGTGTTAACCAATAGGTAATTCAATAAGCTTCAGTATCTTCTATTTATATGTAACATATTCTCCGCGTTGGCTGTATTTTCAGGTGAGAAGAGTAGGCGTTGCAGCACAATTTTGAAACTGACTTTTGTTCAAGGTTTCAATTTTTTTTAATTATTGAACTATTCAAGAAAGAAATAAAGACAAGAAAAATCATAGACACACAACTTCAGATAGCCTGAGCAAGGGTATGTAACAATATTATAAATCCATTAACAATTTCATCACACTCATCAGCAGAGGAAAACTCACTGCACTACTTGTGCGGCCACTCCAAACATTACTCACTCCTTGGGTGAAGAATTTCCCGACTGTTATCCTAAAACTGCCTCTCACCAGATCGAATTCATGTGCCTCCAGTTGTACTGTCAAGATTTACCTTGAAGTAATGTTTCAGATATATCTGCTCTATAATACCTTGTTACATTAGCTCAGTACCTACACATACTGATCTCCCACGGCATTGCTCAGACAAAAACAATGTGCCTCACTCATCCTGCAAGTCTCTGCTTCTTTCTCACGAATGCTTTTTACCTCTTCTCTCCGTCTGTCTCCGGCTTTCTCTGTACACTTCGAACAAACCATCATCTCAGATTTTCTGCCAGTCTTTTCCTCTCCCCTGCCTCCACCCTCTGCTTGTTTCACAGTCATCACTTGCCCAGTCCACCCAGCCCAACGCCCATGTTCCCTTCTCTGGTGGGAGAATGAGCCAGAAAGCCAGGGCCTGCCTTGACATGGCTGAGCCGTGGCTCAGTGGGCAGCACACTCGCCTCTGGCTCATAAGGTTGTGGGTTCAAGTCCCACGCCAGGGACTTGAGCACAAAAATCTAGGCCGACACTCCCAGTGTAATACTGAGGGGCCCTGGAACATCGCGGCGGAGGTGCGGTGAATGAGGGTACGGGGCCCAGGGGCAGCTAGGGCCTGCCCACAATGCTATGTGTGTGCACACTAGGTCCGTGCAGCAGAGCAGGTCTACAGTCGTCCTGGTTAACCCTTGCCATTGGATAAAGACCTAGCTCTGTCAAGCCCATGTGGTGGCTGATGTGCAACGGTCAGCACACGCTAAAAAAAAAATCCACCCACAGGCATCTTCCCCCTCAACTGGAGTTCAGGACTGGAACATCGGGTCCTTCATTGAAACATCTGTGAACTCGTGGAAGCAAGTCGAGGGACCGCTGCACTGTCCGAGGGGCAGTGCCGAGGGAACGCCGCACTGTCCGAGGGGCCGTCTTTCGGATGAGATGTTAAAACCGAGGTCCCGTCTGCTCTCTCAGGTGGACATAAAAGATCCTCTGGCACTATTTCGAAGAGGAGCAGGGGAGTTATCCCCAGTGTTCTGTGGCCAATATTTATCCTTCAACATCAGTAAAACAGATTATCTGGTCATTATCACAGTACTGTGTGTGGGAGCTTGCTGTGCGCAAATTGTCGCCGCGGTTCCCACATTACAACAGTGATTACACTTTAAAATTATCTCATTGGTTGTAGGTCCTGAGGTGATGAATGGGGCTGTAGAAATGCGAATTATTCTTCACACACAAGACCGACCACTTGGGTGAGATACTGGAAAACCAGCCAGCACACCAGGAACCAGCATCTTCACACGAGGGAAGAAAATTAACGAAAAAAAGGCTCCAAATTCGCTCACAAACTGCAACAGGAAAGGGACAATAACATAGCAGCCACTAAACGAAACATTACACCTCAGGGGTCAGACTGAGAACTCGAGACAATTTCTGTCATCAGCAAATGTTCTTTTCCATTAACAAAACCCAACAGTAAAGAGGGAGACAGACAGGTGACCTCAATGACAAAATAAGAAGCAGATGCTAGGATACGGAGGTGGTGTGCTGTGAAGTTCATTATCCCAACTTAACCATCAACTGAAACATTGTGCACAAGGGAGGGGGAAAACTGCCTTTTGCTCGTAAATCTTGTATTATAATCACAACAAGGGGTACCATTAAGTAATTAAGTTACTGCCCACACACTAAACTTCTAGATTAGTGTTACATTTTGCTGAACTAAAGAAAAGGTAAAGACTCAGCAAGCAGAACAAGAATGCAACAACAGATCAGAGCTTTAGGCCCAGGAAGCCCAATCCATTTTACAAATCTCTAACTCCATCTATCCACCTTCGCACCACATCTCTCAATTTATTCTCACTCCAGATATGCATCTAATCTGATTCAGATGGTTGTCGGTTCAAGTCCCATTCCAGGGACCTGAGCACAAAAATCAAGACTGACACTCCCACAGTACTGAGGGAGCGCCGCACTGTCGGAGGGGCAGTACTGAGGGAGCGCCGCACTGTCGGAGGGGCAGTACTGAGGGAGCGCCGCACTGTCGGAGGGGCAGTACTGAGGGAGCGCCGCACTGTCGGAGGGGCAGTACTGAGGGAGCGCCGCACTGTCGGAGGGGCAGTACTGAGGGAGCGCCGCACTGTCGGAGGGGCAGTACTGAGGGAGCGCCGCACTGTCGGAGGGGCAGTACTGAGGGAGCGCCGCACTGTCGGAGGGGCAGTACTGAGGGAGCGCCGCACTGTCGGAGGGGCAGTACTGAGGGAATGTTGCAATGTTGACTTGCAGATGAGACATTAAACCGAGGCCCTGTCTGCTCTCTCGGGTGGATGTAAAAGATACCATGATCCTATTCGAATACGAGCAGGGGAGTTCTCCCCAGTATCCTGGGCCCAATATTTATCCCTCAGCCAGCATCACAAAAAAAAATTATCTGCTCATTATCACATTGCTGTTTGTGGGATCTTACTGTATCCAAATTGGTTGCCTACATTACAACAGTGACTACACTTCAAAATAAGTACTTAATTGGCTGTAAAGTGCTTTGGTACACCGAGGTAGAAAAAGGCCCTATAGAAATGCAAGTCTTTCTTTCTAATTCACAACTCTTAAAACATTCAGACTTTCCTTACTCCTAACTTACTCATTTTCAACTTGAACCCGAGTGCACAATCAGCCTGGTTCCTTCAATTTTCTTTTCCATAGAAGACCGAGCAACCTTCCTTAAGCTCCTTGTAATTTAAATTCATATCAGGAGCTGCTTTTCAACAGGAAAAAGGTTTACTTGAAAAAATCTTCTTCAAAGTCTGTTGACACAACACACTGGAAAATTTCACTTGGCTCCTCAGCCACAAAGTAAGCAGTAGGATATATTTTAGTGGATACTGGATGCACAAGCTTTTAAGAGCTCTTAGTTGATGCTTTCAATAAAATTTCAGAGAAGTGCAATGGTGGGCGTGCAAAATTTCCCACATTATGTCCATTTGAAATGTACAAAAATCCTTTCAAACTGTGTGTCTGGAGAGACTGAAGGTATAGGGGGAGGTGAAGCAAAATACCAGTGGTGGGAAGATGCTGAATTAATGGTACTTTTATGCTAGAGTCGATTTAAGGAGAGTGCGGTATGCCTAATGACCAGCGCCTATTTCCCCTCCACTTACTTTTCCACACATTGCGAGCCAGCAAAGTGGAACAATAAAGTGGGAATTTGCAAGATGCATCTCCACTGCCATTGGAACAAGGTTAAGTTGGCCCTTTAATATTTTCTAACAGCGGGAGAACTGCTTGTATATTGTTAACTGCACCTTTATGAAGTTAAAAAATAGCAAACTAACACTATTCTTTTGTCAAATTATTTGCCTCAATACTCCTGTGAAGTGTCTTGGGACGATTCACAACGTTAAAGGCACTATATAAATACAAGTAGTTGTTGTTTACTTTGGCTAGACATCTTAACCTTCTATGTAACAGGGATTATATCTGTTTGAATGAATTAAAACCTGCAGTCACTACACACAGGCTTCACGATACGTTACAGAAGGATATGCATTTGAAAGAGAGGAGGGAAAGAAGTTAGTGACTTAATGACAGGAGTTTCTGACCTGGGAGCTGAATGAACAAGCACTTCACAATTTATAAAGTTCTCCAACCCAACAACTAGACTCTGGAGGAAGAGATATGCTGATAGGGTAAGATGAAGGGGGGTGGGAGGAATGGCCTGTTTCTGTGCTGTATGCTCGATATAACTCAGGTGAAAAAACAAAATTACATCTTTCCTTCCAAAAATTAACTTGGGATAGTGTGAATTAGGAAAGTTTCAAAATCAAACTCATCCCATCTCTTCACCCCTTCATGAACTTGAGCTGATCCAAAACTTTGCTGCCCCGTGTCCTAACTCGCACCAAGTCCCGCTCACCCATCAACCCCATGCTCACTGACCTACATTGGCTCCCGGTTCAGTAACATCTCGATT
Source organism: Pristiophorus japonicus (assembly GCF_044704955.1). NCBI lineage: Eukaryota > Metazoa > Chordata > Chondrichthyes > Pristiophoridae > Pristiophorus > Pristiophorus japonicus. The sequence continues at coordinate 96,093,732 of NC_091995.1, forward strand.
TCAAAATTATCATCCTTGTTTTCAAATCCTTTCATGGCCCTCGTCCCCTCCCTATCTCTAACCTCCTCCAGCCCCACAACCCCCCCGTGATCTCTGCGCTCCTCTAATTCTGGCCGTTTGCGCATCCCCCCCGATTTCCATTGCCTTCAACTGCCTGGGCCCCAAGCTCTGGAACGCCCTCCCTACACCTCTCAGCCTCTCTACCTCTTTTCTCTCCTTTAAGATGCTCCTTAAAACCTACCTCACCTAATATCTCCTTATGTGGCTTGGTGTCAAATTTTATTTGCTAACACTCCTGTGAAGCGGCTTGGAGACATTTTACTACGTTCAAAGCGCTGTATAAATGCAAGTTGTCGATGATGTATAAAACCACTTCCCCTACGGAAATAAAATAACAGATACGTGGCCAGCGCTACTCCGAATCGAAGTTGGACACCATTTGCTGCCCCATTTCCCCATCACCTAGTACTCCTATGGATTTGCTGGCCCAATGCAGCCGATGCTCCATTATCAGCCCAAGCAGCTGTGAAATGTTACCCTAACTGGATTCAGTGCTGTCCCATCTCCTGTTCGCATTGTGCAGCAAGAAGGTAAGAAGAACACTATGTGAAGCCAAGGATCCACAGAGAGGTGAAAGGACCCGATTAAAATAAAATCAAACAGAAATAATTGCCATACGTATTTTTCCCTTTCCTTTGCAGAAATGTAGACCTCAACTTGATAAATGTGCGCAGGGGCGTGACTGAAATCTGGAGTTCACTAACACAGCCACACATCTCATTGCAACAAGGTGCAATGCATCACAGAATTCTTGAACGGCCCTCGAGCCAAACACTGATTGAGACTGTGGTCTTCAACATAAAGTGAGCGGAGCAGCAGGTACTTCAAAGGAAATTATGACCCAAGCATAAAGCAGTCAGCACACTAAATGAGCATGACCCACATCCACATTAACCAAGGTACAGCAGCACATGTTAGAAGCCAAGCAGTCGTAAAATGATATGAGCGAGCAATAGATTTATATATTTACCATGGTGGAAACCTAGATCTATGGACACCTCGGAGTTCACACTAGATTGGTGTTGTGACTTGGATCGAAGAGAAGAAATGTCCATAGAAGGTTGTGGGTTCAAGCCTCACTCCAGAGACTCGAGCCCTTAATCTACGCTGACTCCAGTGCAGTGCTGAGCAAACAATGCACTGTCAGAGGTGCCGTCTTTCAAACGAGACGTTAGGCCGAGGCCCCTTCTACCCTCTCAAACGGACATAGAAGATCCCATGGCCACTAATTCGAAGAGCAGGGAAGCTCTCCCTGGTGTCCTGCCCATCATTTATCCCTTAACCCAACATCACAAACAGATTATCTGGGTCATTATCACATTGCTGTTTGTGGGAGCTTGCTGTATGCAGATTGGCTGCTTCCCACATAACAACAGCGACTACACTTCAAAAATACGTTATTGGCTGTAAAGCGCTTTGGGACGACCAGAGATGGTGAAAGGTGCTATAGAAATGAAAGTTCTTTCTTTACTGGGGGTTATGCCAATCTGAGAAGCCGAGTTAAGTCGATCACACGGTAAAAGTGGCAAATGGTGCAAGCCTAGCATCAATGCTGTCACCTACGGAACAAATTAAAACATACCGAAAATCGATACTGCATCCGAGAAACAACAGCAACTTGATACAGAAGTGCGCAGAGGTCACAATTTAAATTTTGAAACAAAGTTCTTGGTGTACCAGAAGTTTTATAATGTTCCAACAGGACTGAACACAAATCACTGACAGTTTAAAGCGGGGGGGGGGGCGCCGACATTCACAAGGAAACACCTTTCTTAGTTTAAGTTTCCGATACCTACACAATTTTAATTGTTCAGAATAGTTACAGATTACACAGCCAGATGGTTCATTGTTAAATTACAATTTTGTCATCATGTAACATAGAAACATAGAAAATAGGTGGAGTAGGCCATTCGGCCCTTCGAGCCTGCACCACCATTCAATATGATCATGGCTGATAAGGGTTCCATGAGAACATTAGCACCAAGTAAACTTGAATATGTTTTGGGTGTTTTACATTAAAGAAAATGATTTGGAGTCAATGTTCTGTGCTTACTAATTCATCGAATCATAGAAACTTACGGCACAGAAGGAGCCCATTTTGGCCCATCGTGTCCGCGCCGGCCGACAAAGAGCTACCCAGCCTAATCCCACTTTCCAGCTCTAGGTCCGTAGCCCTGTAGGTTATAGCACTTCAAGTGCACATCCAGGTACTTTTTAAATGCAACAAGCGTTTCTGCCTCTACCACCCTTACAGGCAGTGAGTTCCAGACCCCCACCACCCTCTGGGTGAAAAAAGTTCTCCTCAACTCCACGCGAATCCTTCTACCAACGACTTTAAATCTATGCCCCCTGGTTATTGACCTCTCTGTTAAGGGAAATAAGTCCTTCCTATCCACTATCTGGGCCCCTCATCATTTTATACACTTCAATTAAATCTCCGCTCAGCCTCCTCTATTCCAAAGAAAACAATCCCAGCATCTCCAATCTTTCCTCATCGCTAAAATTCTCCAGTGCTGGCAAAAACCTCATAAATCTCCTTTGTATCCCCTCTACTGCAATCACATCTTAACCTAACTACATCAGATGTTGGAGAGGGAAAAGTTTTTTTTATAGAAACGGTACTCAGGAGAGTTTGAGGGTAATAATTCAAATTGTAAACAGATTACAATCTTCCCACTTGGTTAGCAGTGTTGCCGCCAGCATTTCAAAAAAAGCATAAAAAGGAAGTGTGAGTACAATGATCATATCGTCCAATTCAACAGTAGGAAACACCAGCAGCACTGGTTATAGAGACTGTGCTTGCAAATTGTGGCGTCTGAAGAAAATGTGAGTTTATCAACTTTGGCAGAAATAATAGAAAAACAAATTATAATTTAAATGGAGAAAAATTGCCAAGTGCTGCAGTACAGAGGAACCTGGGGGTCCTTGTGCATGAAACACAAACAGTTAGTATGCAGGTACAGCAAGTGATCAGAAAGTCAAATGGAATGCTGGCCTTTACTGCAAGGGGGATGGAGTATAAAAGCAGGGAAGTCCTGCAACAACTGTACAGGGTATTGGTGAGGCCACACCTGGAGTACTGCATGCAGTTTTGGTCTCCGTATTTAAGGAAGGATATAGTTGCATTGGAGGCTGTTCAGAGAAGGTTCACTAGGTTGATTCCGGAGATGAGGGGGTTGACTGATGAGGATAGGTTGAGTAGGTTGGGCCTATACACATTGGAGTTCAGAAGAATGAGAGGTGAGCTTATCGAAACATAAGATAATGAGGGGGCTCGACAAGGTGGATGCAGAGAGGCTATTTCCATTAATAGGGGAAACTAAAACTAGGGGACATCGTCTCAGAATTAGGGGCCACCCATTTAAAACTGAGGAGGAGGAGGAATTTCTTCTCTGAGGGTCGTGAATCTGTGGAATTCTCTGCCCCAGAGCTGTGGAGGCTGGGTCATTGAATATATTTAAGGCGGAGACAGATTTTTGAGCGTTAAGGGAGTAAAGGGTTATGAGGAGCAGCGGGGAAGTGGAGCTGAGGCCAAGATCAGATCAGCCATGATCTTACTGAATGGCGGAGCAGGCTCGAGGGGCCAAATGGCCGACTCTTGCTCTTATTTCTTATGTTCTTAAAAGACTTGAAGCTGAAGTCGGAGGCTGGTAGTGACAGAATCGGTTTATGATTCCAGACTGGAATTACATAGACACAGAATTCCCACTTTGACCAACAAATTTGAGATGTTTTGAGCTCGTGAGTGGGAACGCGCGCTTTCTGAAAGCATCAAAAATAAAAGTTTCCTTGATAAGTTTATATATAAAGTGCACATGACATCCAGTGGAACGCGAGCACATTTTAAAGTGGCTGGACTAGCACTGGAGGTATATCCCATGTAGTGTCAACGTAACAGTGGAAATGACCTCCCAATAGGCTCACACCCCTGGCATTGGGACCTGACTGGCATTATATAGTTAGTCACTTTTTATCTGCCGCCCAAAGATTAATACAGAAAAATTTTACTGGCGTAATATTGAATCATATTGGTTTAATTGCAATTTGGTTAGTATATTGATTCAACAGTTTTGCTTAGTCCACAGACTGAGCGGGGATCTCACGGAGATAGATTCAAGCTCTTCCAGGTATCAATATGCTAAACTTTGCACGACCTCGAGAGGGCATGGCTGCAGCTCAGGGACGGGGATATGAACACACACAACACATTCGCACAGAGAATGATAAATAGGTCGAAGGAACTTGCCCATAGAGTTGATGGGAGGCAGAAAACATCAACGATTTCAAGAGGAAATTAGAAAGGCATTTGGTGAGAAAATCAATCGAAGGATATAGCTCTCAAATTTCCCCAACCCCTTTTTCTGGCACCCTCACCCGAGCTGCGCTGCTTTTGTCTGCCTCGAAGCGTGCCGAAAATCTTCCACCCGATTCTGGCCGCTCCCCAGCCTCTCCTCGGTGGTGGCATAGCAAGGCCCAGTGGATTGGGGGGGGGGGAAGTCAGGTCCCAGTGCTGAAAACAGTGCCGGGACCTCTGCACATGCGTGCTAAAGTCTGCATGCATGTGCAGTAGCTCCTGGCAGGCCGAATCTGTGAGTGCGCGCTGCAGGCTGTGTGGGATGGGCCCGAAGCACGCCGCCCCTAGCCCTGGCTGAATGGGCTCCCTCATCGGCGGCCCGCTGCGTTCTCTAAAGTAGGACTTCTATTTTCTATTTTTTATTTGTTATTTATTTGATTGATTGATTGATTGCTTATTACTTTGGTCTTGGTGCTTTAGGTGCACGGTTCCTTCTATTTTTTTTATTTGTTAATTAATTGCTTATTACTTTGTGTTTGGTGCAAATGTACTGCTTTGTTTAGTGCTTGGTGCTTTAAATGTATTTATGCTTCTTTAACATTGTTGTGAAGGTGTTTAGTGCTTTGCAAGGTCCCCTTCCCCCCTTATCTCTGGCTGCCTGCTCTAATTTCTTAAGTCACCGCAAGGTTTTTCTGAACGTACAAGAGTGCACACTTACGCTGGCCGAAGATAGTTTGGAGTAACTTTTAGTGGACTAAACTTGCTTAAATGGGCAAAGCTGGCGTAAGTGGCTGGTAACGCCCCCTTTTGAAAAAAAAAAGCGAAACTTTAAAAAAAACCTAACTAACTCACTTACACTGGCACAAATTAAATGGCCAGAATTACAACTAAAAAGATATTCCAGAAAAATCAAGTTGCTCGCAAAAAAACGGAGCAACTCCTGGGGAAATTTGGGCCCATAGGTACTGAATCGTATTTTCTGTAGCTGAACTCTGGTGCCAACTAACTAAACTGAAATGGCCTCTGCCAGTCATGTACATTCTTACAATTCATTTATTCTCCTCATATAGAGGACAACATTTTTCAGAGCATTTTACAGAGAAGGTGGAGACTGAGCAAGGGTCAGAGGGGAGAGAATGCAAGGAATAGGAAGATGAGGCAAAGGCACGAGAGGGGTTGCACAGAATGTTTGAGAGCCGGGAAGGAGCTGGTGGAGAGAGAGAGAGAGAGAGAGAGAGAGAGAGAGAGAGGGAGATTTTGGGAGGTTCTAGAGGATGGAGCCATAGTGGGTGTAGGAATGGCTGCCAAAAATGGAGCAGGAATGAGCAGCACCAGAGCGGGGAGGAGTGCGCAGGGACTAGCAGCTGTACATGCTTGAGGAAAGGTGGGACAAAGCCTTGCAGGGATACTAATAGATTACATAAGCCTAGAGACAACATGAAATTATGTCTAAAAAAAGATTTATGAAATCACATTCGAGGGCAGATCATCATTTCAGATCCACGCTGGCCTAAGTTAGTTTGGAGTAACTTTTAGCTGGCTAAACTTGCTTAAATGGCCAAAACAGGCGTAAGTGGCTGGTAACATCCCCTTTTGAAAAAAACAAACAAAAAAAAAACCTAACTAACTCACTTACACTGGCACAAATTAAATGGCCAGAACTGCAACTAAAAAATTACTCCAGAAAAATCAAGTTGCTAAAATTGGTTTTCCGTATCACTTAAATGTTCAAATAATACAGACAAGCATTTTTTTCAGGATTACTGGCCCGGGACCACCTTAAACAGAAAGCTGCAAGTCCAGATACTGATCACGTAAATGAAACCTTAATGTGGCCAGTTCCCATTTTCTTGTTTCACGTTTACAAGCTTTGCTTTTTATGTTGATGTTCTCTTGCCACACCCTATTGTTCAGTGTCTTTCACTTTCTGTTTCTCCAGAACCAACACTGGTTAATCTTGGGTACAAATCAAAACCACTCTGTGAATAATCTGATCCTCCTCACAATCTCATTCTATGCATACATGGTAATAAGACTTTCACACAACCTTTTTTCCCCAAAGGCTCGAACTTTAAAAATGTTAACCTCAAACCAATGGAATCTTTTTTTTAAATCCAGATGTGCCCAATTTTATAAAATGAAAAATGTAAAATAATATAGCTCAAGAGAAGAGCACTTGTCAGGATTCGGACCAATAAATACAGTTTTGTTCATTAATTCTCTCTTAATTGCATAGTTTATTCAGCTGCAAGGAGGTCTATGCTCCCATTCAGCTCAGTTGCCAAAATTGTTCTGATTGAAATTTCGATAAAAGCTTCATTTTACTAATTTGACGTGGAGTTAGGACTCAATTTGCATGTATATCAGAAGCATATGAAAATTACAAAATGACCAAACTTTGAGAGTTGTTTTGGTCGCTGTTGCTGTAAGGTTGCATACCCACATGATTATAACTAATTATTTAATGTACCATGAACTCATTGAATGGCGGTGCAGGCTCGAAGGGCCGAATGGCCTACTCCTGCACCTATTTTCTATGTTTCTATGTTATTAATACAAGCTGTTGTAACCATTTGGGGCAGCACCATCCATCAGAAATATTAACCATCCCTCATGCGCACACATATCTTTGTCTCTTAACTCAGAATAACTTCAGCATTGTTATTTCTGCAGACGACAGCGTAGAGACCAACTGGGACCAGGTACTGAACCCTATAATGGGAATAAAGTTAATACCCAAAGTTGAAAGGACCAATGCTTCTCTGGAGGTGTTGATTCTAGACCCATCAGAATGAAAGCCTTTTAACTTTAGAACTGTTGAATCCACGCCTCGAGTGTGCAGAATCAACTCCCCCCCCACTATGAGCCCAAGTTTCCACCCTCTGTAAAAACGACGCACAATAAAAAGGGCGCCGAAAACTAATCTTGTGATTCTCTGAGCTCCTCAGGACATCTTCGGCCTCAGCATGGCGCAGCACAAGGGGTCAGAGGCGGAGCCAGGTCCTGTCCTGGCGCTGAACACAGTACTGCGACCTCTGCACATGCACACAAGTGCAGTAGCTCCTCGCTCCCGAATATCTGCAATTCAGCCTCCATTCAGCCCCTTTCAGACAGTGAGTTTCAGACCCCCACCATCCTCTGGGTGAAGAAATCTCCTCTCTAAACCTTCCAGCAACTACTTTAAATCAATGCTCCCTGATTATTGACCCCTCTGCTAAGGGAAAAATGATACTGAGCAGCAAATGTTGTTTTAAATACATAACGTTGGAAAAAAAACAGCAATCATCGGTCTCGGCACGGAGTCCCATGCATCAGCATTCTGAACACAAATCTCTAATTTGGGCCACAATGTAAACATGGTGAAACATTGAACATGCTCAGTGCATTTACCAGGCCACAAGAGGTAGCTGCCATCCCCACAGTACACGGGGGTACTCGGGCAAGAAGCGGATTTCAGTTAATCGCTGGAATATGGGGGGGGGGGGTCAGCTTGTGAGCAATGTTTCCTGTTTTAGTGCGTGGTCCCTTTAAATTTCTGCGCCTGCGCGGTGTTTACCACAGAGAAGCCGGTGAGCGGCCTGCGCGAGATCCTGACCATTACTGTGCGGCCGTGCAGCTTAGAGGGAATGTTGCTCGTGAGTACCATCAATGGACTTAAGAGTTAACTTGCTCATGCATATACTGGCGTTCATGACCTCAGGACATCTTCAGTGCCACTGAAGTATTTTTTGAAGTGCAGTTGCTGTTGTAATGTAGAGAAACATGGCAGCCAATTCGGGCACAGCAAGCTCCCACAAACAGCACCGAGATAAATGACCAGTAATCTATTTTAGTGGTGTGTGGTGCCAGTACTCCCATGCTCTAGTTCTATGGGTTCTTTTACATCCACCCGAGAGGGCTTATCCAAAAGGCTGCCCTCCGACAGTGCAGCACTCCCTCAGCGTCCCGAAAGAAAAATGCAGTTAAAAGTTTGAAGATTTGTTATGGGCTTAATTTATTTAAATCGCATTAATACTAACCCTTGGTCTGACACACAAAACATGCTAAGTCAGTGTTTCTCTAACTGGGATACACGGACCCCTGGGGGTCTGTAGAGACTTTTCAGGGGGTCCGCAACTGGAGGGAATTTCAAGCCTGCGCCTTCTTTGTAAAACCAACACTGATTCAGTTCTTGCGAATTATTCTCAACAGCTGGGCCCGCTTCCTCACAGAGGCCCACAGCCCTCACTCACTCTCCCTGCCGCCCGAGCCGATTCCTCTCCTGGCGCTGCCACCCCGCTGACACCGGATCAGAGCATCCGCGGGGCCCTTCAAACACGCGTTCACGCAAACACGTGCAGTCGCACAGTGCAGTTGTTGCAGAATATACCAGTGGGACCGTGCGGTGGGGAGTCGTGCTTCTTGCAGCACCTCAGCTTGTGCATGGGTGCTCGTGTCCTCCCTCACCTGGGCCAGCCTGCTGACACCTTTAAGAAATGTCAAGCACTAAGTGGCTAATAGTTGCCCTCTGTTGCTGCGGAGTGCCCAGAATCAGTGCGAGAAGGCACACCCATTTCACTGACACATGTAAGTAAATACTTGTTTCCTTAAAAGCATTATTAAAACACACTTTACCCTACAGCACTTCCATATTATGAGAATGAGATGATATTATAATTTCATATCATATGAGAATGAGATGATATTATAATTTAGATGGGGGGGTCCGTGATTGCTAATCGATTTGGAAAAGGGTCCTTCAGACAAAAAGTTTGAGAACCACTGCGCTAAGTGATCAGATGCACAATCACAGCTACTTTTGTATAGTACAACACACAGGATTCACTCTCCAGCTTATCCGTGCTATGAATTAGAGCCTACATGATGCACGCCTTATTATAATCACTCTATCTCTTCCTCCCTCTCAAACAACCTTAGCAAGATTGAGAACACAAATGTTCGATGTAAGGAAGCACAATGATGCACCATACAGGTAAGGTCAGCCGTTTCTAGTGGCAAAACAAAATCTGTGTACATGTTGCCCAGCAGCCAGAGGCTCGCTGTGTGGATGGCCCATTCCCCTTCGCAATGCTTGCTTTCTATACTATAAGAACACAAGAATTAGGAGCAAGAGTCGGCCATTCGGCCCCTCGAGCCTGCTCCGCCATTCAATACGATCATGGCTGATCTAACTCAACTCCACTTTCCTGCACTGTCCCATATCTCTTAATATCCAAAAATCTATCGATCTCAGCCTTGAATATACTCAACAACTGAGCCTCCACAAGTAGAGAATTAAAGATTCACCACTCTCCGAGTGAAGACATTTCTCCTCATCGCAGTCCTAAATGGCCGACCCCTTATTCTGAGACTGTGACCTCTATCATTGGCCATTGCATCCCCCTCCCCTTATGCTATGCTCATGCGCTCCCTCCCTCTATTCCTACACTTACACACACACTCTATTCCTGAGCTCCATGTGATCTTGTGCAGAAGCCAGTAGTTTCAACGTCTCCAGGACTTTTTAAAATACAAAAATTGTGGTCCTCGGCAGCAAATTGCACCCAGTAAATGTACAAATTCAGATTTGTCGAGCTGTGTCAAATGATTTTTTGTCTTGCGTATTTGGTGCATTTAAATAAAAATCCAGGAAGGTGCAATTCAACTGAAGCAGAAACATATTTTTGAAAATCAAATATGGAGTTAATAAATTTGCCTTGTTTCAGTTACGTTGAGCCAAAAAGCAAGGCTTTGCTTCCATGGATACAAGGGGAAATATTTCTGCTTTGAATTTGTCCCAGTTTCCACACTGAATATGTTCCTATTTCCTAAGTGTTTTATTGGATCAGATAAGAGGAAGTATTTAAAATGCCGCAAAGATGAAATCAAAATGCTGGAAATACACAGCTTGTCAGCAACACCAGTCTGCTGAGCCTCATCAACAATTTCAGCTTTTATTTTCTGACTTCAGAAGTAAACTCAAAAAACTTTTCCTTTACATTTTATCAATTCAGCAACTTTAGATACCAGTCAGTGGCCAAACCAGGGGTGAAACCCCCGAGAATGATGCACTCATTCGTCTGGACTTGCCTCTGAATTTGTGGCTATTGTGTTCTTGGCCCAGAACTACAAATTTGTCTTTTGTTACAAGGACTGAGTCCAAAACCAGCCACAACAATGCAATCCAGACCCTCCACCATCATTGTAATCCCCGGCCAAGAGCTCACGGCATCCTGGATAATCCCAGGTCAGACAGGGTACGATCAGTGTTGTCCCGGGAGAGGGGGAAATGGAAATTCCCAAAGGAAATGTTGGTGTAATGGTAGGATTAGTAATTATCACTATCCAACTGCATACATACCATCTGCCAGGCTGGGGCACTATTTGCAAACAAGGACGGCTGGGGTGGAGAAATTCTGCCAATTAGCTGACTCAGGGGGTAGGGGTAATTGCCAGGGCCTGGGAGAGGTAAATTGCATTTCCCAGAGTAGGGTGGGATAATTTGCTGGCCCAGGGTAAGGGGTAATTTGTGGGCAATGGGGGTGATTCTCGGGGCCAGAAGGGTAGATGAGTAATTGATATTGGCTGGGGTGGGGGGTGGGGGTGGTGGTGGCAAGGTTAATTGATGAGGTGAGTTGAGGGGGAGGAGCGGAGGGGCGCGGGGGGAGGAGCGGAGGGGCGCGGGGGGAGGAGCGGAGGGGCGCGGGGGAGGAGCGGAGGAGCGCGGGGAGGAGCGGGGGGGGGAGGAGCGGAGGGGAGGAGCGGAGGGGCGCGGGGGGGAGGAGCGGAGGGGCGCGGGGGGGAGGAGCGGAGGGGCGCGGGGGGGAGGAGCGGAGGGGCGCGGGGGGGAGGAGCGGAGGGGCGCGGGGGGGGGGAGGAGCGGAGGGGCGCGGGGGGAGGAGCGGAGGGGCGCGGGGGGGAGGAGCGGAGGGCGCGGGGGGGAGGAGCGGAGGGGCGCGGGGGGAGGAGCGGAGGGGCGCGGGGGGGAGGAGCGGAGGGGCGCGGGGGGGAGGAGCGGAGGGGCGCGGGGGGGAGGAGCGGAGGGGCGCGGGGGGAGGAGCGGAGGGGCGCGGGGGGAGGAGCGGAGGGGCGCGGGGGGGAGGAGCGGAGGGGCGCGGGGGGGAGGAGCGGAGGGGCGCGGGGGGAGGAGCGGAGGGGCGCGGGGGGGAGGAGCGGAGGGGCGCGGGGGGAGGAGCGGAGGGGCGCGGGGGGGAGGAGCGGAGGGGCGCGGGGGGAGGAGCGGAGGGGCGCGGGGGGAGGAGCGGAGGGGCGCGGGGGGGAGGAGCGGAGGGGCGCGGGGGGAGGAGCGGAGGGGCGCGGGGGGGAGGAGCGGAGGGGCGCGGGGGGAGGAGCGGAGGGGCGCGGGGGGGGAGGAGCGGAGGGGCGGGGGGGAGGAGCGGAGGGGCGCGGGGGGAGGAGCGGAGGGGCGCGGGGGGGAGGAGCGGAGGGGCGCGGGGGGGAGGAGCGGAGGGGCGCGGGGGGAGGAGCGGAGGGGCGCGGGGGGGAGGAGCGGAGGGGCGCGGGGGGGAGGAGCGGAGGGGCGCGGGGGGGAGGAGCGGAGGGGCGCGGGGGGGAGGAGCGGAGGGGCGCGGGGGGGAGGAGCGGAGGGGCGCGGGGGGGAGGAGCGGAGGGGCGCGGGGGGGAGGAGCGGAGGGGCGCGGGGGGAGGAGCGGAGGGGCGCGGGGGGGAGGAGCGGAGGGGCGCGGGGGGGAGGAGCGGAGGGGCGCGGGGGGGAGGAGCGGAGGGGCGCGGGGGGAGGAGCGGAGGGGCGCGGGGGGGAGGAGCGGAGGGGCGCGGGGGGGAGGAGCGGAGGGGCGCGGGGGGAGGAGCGGAGGGGCGCGGGGGGGGAGGAGCGGAGGGGCGCGGGGGGGAGGAGCGGAGGGGCGCGGGGGGGGAGGAGCGGAGGGGCGCGGGGGGGAGGAGCGGAGGGGCGCGGGGGGGAGGAGCGGAGGGGCGCGGGGGGGAGGAGCGGAGGGGCGCGGGGGGAGGAGCGGAGGGGAGGAGCGGAGGGGGCGCGGGGGGGAGGAGCGGAGGGGCGCGGG